>NC_092108.1:6145920-6165920 GCF_045679555.1 Salvelinus alpinus
CTCCCCACCGCAGACCCAAACCTGGAGGAGCCACAGCCCAGCAGGCAGAGCTACGCACAGGCTGTGAGAGGAGCAACTGGCTCAGCCCCCACCAACCAAATGAGTGACATTAAACAAATGCTGAGTCTACTATGCTCACATGTGATGGGCCGAGGGTCATGGTAAGATGAGCACAAGAACTCCACCATTCTCACACTACATCCACCCAAGTGGCATGACACAAATTCTATCTTAAATGATAAACAAATCACATTTGCAAAATAAGAGTTTACTTTAATTGAAAAATCCTATTTTAATGGTTCTTCTTGGATTGTGAGTGTTTGTCTCATTTTGAAAGGTAAAGAAAAGAGAAAAAAAAAAGTTATGAAGTCTTTTTACGTTGCATGTTGGAATATACAAGGATTGAAGTCCTCTGCTTTTGGGCTAAAGAGCAGAAACCCAGACTTCCTGAAAGAAATTGATGATGTTGATATTGTAGTACTACAGGAAACATGGTGCAGAGGTGATGTTTCCACTGGCTGTCCACTAGGTTATAGGGAGATAATCATACCATCCACTAAATTAAAAGGAATCAAACAGGGCAGAGACTCAGGGGGAATGCTAATATGGTATAAATCTGAACTAATTAATTCAATCGAATTGATCAAAACAGGAGAATTCTTTATCTGGTTAAAAATCAACAAGGAAGCTATCTTGACAGATAAAAATGTCTTCCTCTGTGCCACATACATTCCCCCCTCAGAGTCACCCTACTTCAACGAAGAGAGCTTCTCCATTCTAGAGGGAGAGATTAGTCACTTTCAGGCCCAAGGCAACGTACTGGTCTGTGGAGACCTGAATGCTAGAATAGCAGAAGAACAAGACACTATTAACAGTCATGGGGATAAACACCTACCAGGAAGCAATAACCTTTCCCTCCCCACATACCCCCACAGAAACAACTATGACAAAGTGAAAAACAAAAATGGATTACAGCTCCTGAGGCTCTGTCGAACACTGGGTCTGTACATAGTCAATGGCAGGCTGAGAGGAGACTCTTTTGGTAGGTACACCTACAGCTCATCCCTTGGCAGCAGCACTGTAGACTACTTCCTCACCGACCTAAACCCAGAGTCTCTCAGAGCCTTCACAGTCAGCCCACTAACACCTCTCTCAGACCACAGTAAAATCACAGTGTATCTGAGAAGAGCAGAACCCAACCATGAAGCATCATGGCCCAATCAATTACATGGTACTAAACAAGCCTATAGATGGAGTGCAAACAGTACAGACATCTACCAAAAAGCAATTAGTAGCCAAAAAATACAATCTCTCCTGGACAACTTTTTAGCCTTAACATTCTCCTTCAGCAATGAAGGTGTAAATTTGGCCGTTAGGAACATAAACTTTATATTTGACAAATTAGCCTCCTTGGCTAATCTAAAGAAGCATAAGAGCAAACCAAAAATAACAGATAATGAAAAATGGTTTGATAATGATTGCAAAAATCTAAGAAAGTCATTGAGAAATATATCTAATCAAAAACACAGAGAACCAGACAACAAAAATATACGCCTTCAATATGGGGAAACACTGAAGCAATACAAACGCACCCTAAGAACAAAAAAGGAACAGCACATTAGAAATCAGCTGGATGGAATTGAGGAATCCATAGAATCAAACCACTTCTGGGAGAATTGGAATAAATTAAACAAACCTCATCATGAGGAGTTGGCTATCCAAAATGGGGATATGTGGAGAAATCACTTTGCAAACCTCTACAGCAATATAACAAAGAGCCCAGAACAAAAAGATATACAAGATAAATTACAAATCCTTGAATTAGCAGTCAAAGACTATCAGAATCCTGTGGATACCCAAATTACAGAAGAAGAATTATTGGAAAAAATATGCAATCTCCAACCCAAAAAGGCCTGTGGTGCTGATGGGATTTTAAATGAAATGATCAAATATACAGACCACAAATTCAAATTGGCTATACTCAAACTCTTCAACATTATCCTCACTGCAGGTATTTTCCCCGATATTTGGAACCAGGGATTGATCACACCAATCTATAAAAATGGAGACAAATTTGACCCAAATAATTACAGAGGAATATGCGTTAACAGCAACTTGGGGAAAATTCTCTGCAGTATTATAAATAGCAGACTACATCATTTCCTTGACGAACACAACGTCCTGAGCAGAAGCCAGATTGGATTTCTAAAAAATTATCGTACAACAGACCACATTTACACCCTCCACACTCTAATTGATAAACAAGTTAACCAAAACAAAGGCAAAATCTACTCGTGTTTTGTAGATTTCAAGAAAGCATTTGATTCAATTTGGCACGAAGGTCTTTTTTATAAACTAATAGAAAGTGGTATTGGAGGGAAAACATATGATTTTATTAAATCAATGTACACTAAAAACAAATGTGCGGTTAAAATTGGCAACAAGCAAACAGACTTCTTCTCTCAGGGGCGGGGAGTGAAACAGGGCTGCCCAATAAGTCCAACATTATTTAACATCTACATTAATGAATTGGCAAAAACATTAGAAGAATCGGCAGCACCTGGTATCACCCTACACAACACTGAAATCAAGTGTCTGCTGTACGCAGATGACCTGGTGCTGCTGTCTCCCACTAAAGAGGGGTTACAGCAACACCTAGATCATCTTCACAGGTTCTGTCAGACTTGGGCTCTGACCGTTAACCTAAAAAAAACAAATATAATGATATTCCAAAAAAGGTCCGGAAATAAGGATGACAAATATAAATTCTATTTGGACACAGTTCTATTAGAACACACCAAAAACGACACATATCTAGGACTAAATATCAGCAACACAGGTAGCTTTCACATGGCTGTGAATGAGCTGAGAGACAAAGCAAGAAGAGCATTCTATGCCATTAAAAGGAACATCAAAATTGAAATTCCAATTAGAATCTGGCTCAAAATTTTTCAATCAGTTATAGAACCAATTGCTCTATATGGCAGTGAAGTATGGGGTCCGCTGTCTAATAATGAATTTACTAAATGGGACAAACATCCAATTGAAGTATTGCATGCAGAGTTTTGCAAGACTGTATTGCAAGTACAAAGAAAAACTCCAAATAACGCATGTAGGGCAGAATTGGGCCAATATCCCCTCCTCATTCGAATAGAAAAAAGAGCCATCAAATTTTACAACCATCTAAAAACAAGTGACCCTAACACATTCCATCACACAGCTCTACAATGTCAAGAGATGAAACCAGAGAAGAGTCCCCTCAGCCAGCTGGTTCTGAGGCTCAGTTCACCAACCCAAACCAACCCCATAGAGCCTCGGGACAGCCCTCAGAAAATCTGGCCCAACCAAATCATCACAAAACAAAAAGAAAAATATATAACCTATTGGAAAGACACCACAAAAAATCAAAGTAAACTTCAATGCTATTTGGCTCTAAACAGACAGTACATGGTGGCAGACTATCTGACCACTGTGACTGATAGAAAACTGAGGAAAACATTGACTAGGTACAGACTCAGTGAGCACAGTCTGGCTATAGAGACCGGTCGTCACAGACAAACCTGGCTGCCCAGGGAGGACAGGCTGTGCTCACTCTGCTCCAGGGGAGAGGTAGAGACAGAAGTGCATTTCCTACTACACTGTGACAAATACTCAGACCTAAGAGCATATTTCTTTCCCAAAATTATAATTCAATACAAAGAATTTGAAACTATAAAAGATGAAGAAAAATTCAAATATTTATTGGGTGAAAAGCCAAAATGTGCAGTTTTGGCAGCCAAATATGTGTCCTCCTGCCACAGCCTGAGGGACAGCCAGTGAAAAATGCAAAGTAATGTTGATAATATTTCCCATTTAGCTTAGTTTTGTTTTGTCTTTCGTACCAGGTCATGTGTCTTCTCAGTCATGTTGACACTGGTCTACTACTGTTGCTTTAATGTATTGTTGTTCTGATTAATATTGTTGTTGTAGCTGTTATTAATGGTAATCCCATGTCCACTACTACTATTATTATTGCTGTTAATCCCACCATTTATTTATATATAAATATATATATATTTTGTGTATATATATACATATATATTTTATTTAAATTTTTCGATATGTATACTTTGACAATGTAAGTAATAATAACTTGCCATGTCAATAAAGTCAATTGAATTGAATTGAATTGATATGAGAGAGAGAGAGATGGAGAGAGAGAGCGAGAGAGAGAGATATGAGAGAGAGAGAGATGGAGAGAGAGAGCGAGAGATATATATGAGAGAGAGAGATGGAGAGAGAGATGGAGAGAGAGCGAGAGATATATATATATATATGAGAGAGAGAGAGAGAGAGAGAACATTCTCTGCTCTATAAAAGAGTAACAATAGAGTGTTACAGTCATACCTTTTCTCCCTTACCCCCAGCAGTTCCTTTCAAACCAGCGAGACCAGGGGGTCCCTGTAAAGAGAGAAAACCCCTCTCAGGAATCAGTTTGTCAAAGACAGTACATCTAAGGGCCTTTTACTTACTGTTCACACACACTGTCATATTTTAGAACAATTGTTGCCTGAAAAAATTGCCAGTGTATCATTGCATCATAATTGCCCCAAGAAAATAGGATATGAAATATTGAAATATATGAGATATTATCTCTTACCATAGGTCCAGGGGGTCCATCCATTCCAGAAGCACCCGGAAGTCCTTGTTCACCCTTAGAATATGTATCAAATCATCCATTACATTATCCATAACCATATCCATATCATTATCCATAACCATATCCATTACATTATCCATAACTATATCCACTACATTATCCATAACCATATATATTACATTATCCATAAATATATCCACTACATTATCCATAACCATATATATTACATTATCCATAACCATATCCATTACATTATCCATAACCATATCCATTACATTATCCATAACTATATCCATTACATTATCCATAACCATATCCATTACATTATCCATAACTATATCCATTACATTATCCATAACCATATCCATTACATTATCCATAACAATATCCATTACATTATCCATAACTATATCCATTAGATTATCCATAACCATATCCATTACATTATCCATAACCATACATATTACATTATCCAAAACCATATACATTACATTATCCATAACTATATCCATTACATTATCCATAACCATATCCATTACATTATCCAAAACCATATATATTATATTATCCATAACCATATCCATTACATTATCCAAAACCATATATATTACATTATCCATAACCATATATATTACATTATCATTGAACCTTCATAATCCATCACATCGTCCATCACATTATTTAACCTTGATAATGTACAGATAATGTATAGCAAACGGATTAGTCTGTAATCTAGCTAGTTACAACAGTGATAGTGTAACGTGTAGCTAAAGTATAGCGGACCATGTATAGCTAGTTAACTCACAACAGGGCCGGGGATTCCACGCAGGCCATCGGGTCCGGGTTTCCCAGAGGGCCCCTGGGGCCCGACAGGTCCGGTCTGACCATCAGGCCCCTCGGCTCCAGCCTCACCCTGCAATACACAATCACAACATTCAATACCACTACCTCCAGCCTCACCCTATAATACACAATCACAACATTCAATACCACTACCTCCAGCCTCACCCTATAATACACAATCACAACATTCAATACCACTACCTCCAGCCTCACCCTATAATACACAATCACAACATTCAATACCACTACCTCCAGCCTCACCCTATAATACACAATCACAACATTCAATACCACTACCTCCAGCCTCACCCTATAATACACAATCACAACATTCAATACCACTACCTCCAGCCTCACCCTATAATACACAATCACAACATTCAATACCACTACCTCCAGCCTCACCCTATAATACACAATCACAACATTCAATACCACTACCTCCAGTCAGTTCGCTGCAGCTAGCGACTGGCATGAGCTGCAAAAAACACTCAAACTGGACAGTTTTATCTCAATCTCTTCTTCTTCAAAGACCCAATCATGGACACTCTTACTGACAGTTGTGGCTGCTTCGTGTGATGTATTGTTGTCTCTACCTTCTTGCCCTTTGTGCTGTTGTCTGTGCCCAATAATGTTTGTACCATATTTTGTGCTGCTACCATGTTGTGTTGCTACCATGTTGTTGTCATGTTGCTACCATAATGTTGTCTCAGGTCTCTCTTTATGTCGTGTTGTCTCTCTTGTCGTGATGTGTTTTTTCTTTTGCCTTTTGGTAGGCCGTCATTGTAAATAAGAATTTGTTCTTAACTGACTTGCTTAGTTAAATAAAAAAAAATAAAAAAACAGTTGAATGCTGTTAAACTACAGTTGAATATAATTGACTACATAGCTAACATCAAAAAACAAGAAACTGGCTCAAAAACGGTTACGAGAACTGAAGTTCTCAGGAGGTTTCTGTCAGTATTTCTTCTCCTTTGCACCCCAGTATCTCTACTTGCACATTCATCTTCTGCACATCTATCACTCCAGTGTTTAATTGCTGAATTGCAATTACTTCGCCACTACGGCCTATTTTATTGCCTTACCTCTCTAATCTTACCTCATTTGCACACACTTTATATAGATTTATTTCTATTGTGTTATTGACTGTATGTTTGTTTACTCCATGTGTAACTCTGTGTTGTTGTTTGTGTCACACTGCTTTGCTTCATCTTGGCCAGGTCGCAGTTGCACATGAGAACTTGTTCTCAACTGGCCTACCTGGTTAAATAAAGGTGAAATAAAAAAAGTATTGGGTCCTATTCACCCTCAAAAGAGAACACCTTTCAAAAGCTTTTGGGAATTACAACAATCACACAGAGCCTAAACTCAGTCACCAGATGTCATCCATCAGCCATGAGAACAGACACGGAGGTTTGGAGATCCATGGATTTACCGTCAGATCGGATGAAGGGGTTGGAGGATTAAACCGTTGTGACAACCAATTAGAAGCCAGCTTTGACAGACCAGGAAGTTCTGAGAGGCTTTCGCCTGTCTCCATCACATCAACTCTAATCCTACACTTCTGTTTGAATGGAAATGTGTGTGTGTCTTACCTTAGATCCCTTCTCTCCTTGTCTTCCCTCAGTACCGGCTGGTCCAATGGGTCCCTGAGGAGGAAAGAAAGTCCCCACTCCTCAGCTTGGTATACAGTTTACAACTTATTTTAATCATAGATGGTTAAAACAGTCTAAATGGTTTAGTATACATTTTTAATAGACTTAATAACTATTCATGAGAACTGCTCGACAAGGTTAATAACCTTGACGAGAAGCAGATATCCCAGCGTACAGCAGGTCAGATAGGGACAAAGCTACAGTAAATTGGCCTATAGTCTACTGGTAGTGTAGCTAAAGGATCTGAATAACTGCCTTGGAAGAAGGTTGTGGTTTAGCATCAGTGACCATAAACTGATGAAGGAGACTATGTAGACCCTGATATGGGTTATGGGCATCAATGTGTGTGTTATAACTCAGTTGAGCTTCAGTGTGTTTCAATGACCTACAGACCTATATCTAATTGATATAAATCTACACAGAAGATCCCTCAAAATCCCTTACTTCAACATATAAATGGCTAATCAAGCACTTAACTTCCCATTGGACATATGATTAACTGGTGACATTTCTAGAATGGCCTGAGAATGAACAGAATGAACACACTTTGGGGCTAACGCTCTGGCTAATGCTCTGGCTAACGCTATGGCTAATGCTCTGGCTAACGCTATGGCTAATGCTCTGGCTAACGCTATGGCTAATGTTCTGGCTAACGCTATGGCTAATGCTCTGGCTAATGCTCTGGCTAACGCTATGGCTAATGCTCTGGCTAACGCTATGGCTAATGCTCTGGCTAACGCTATGGCTGATTTCTTTTGATTTTCCCATGATGTGAAGCAAAGAGGCACTGAATTTGAAGGTAGGCCTTGAAATACATCGACAGGTACACCTCCAATTGACTCAAATGATGTCAATTAGTCTATCAGAAGCTTCTAAAGCCATGACATAAATCAAGCTGTTTAAAGGCACAGTCGACTTAGTGTATGTAAACTTCTGACCCACTGGAATTGTGATACAGTGAATTATAAGTGAAATAATCTGTCTGTAAACAATTGTTGGAAAAATGACTTGTGTCGTGCACAAAGTAGATGTCCTAACCGACAATACATTTGTGGATTGGTTGATACACGAGATTTAATGACTCCAACCTAAGTGTATGTAAACCTCCGACTTCAACAAGATGACAAGCTGAGTTTAATATAGCTTGTATAGAATATATATCATAGTGCATCAACATATTGGGACTGTACGTCGGTGGCATTTTAACTAGTTTTACACCATACATATTTAGTACCTGGCACTTTGTCTGTGGGCCATCATCATAAATCATTACGAGTGAAGGAAAACCTTTACACTAAACGCAGAACCACTTTGATTTGATATTGATATTGATATTTGATTTGTAGTCACATCCTTTCACACTAACACCAGTATGTTCCAATTGACTTTGACTTAAACTGAACTTTACATTTAAAAGAAAAGTGAAAGGTCTGCGTCCCAAATATCATCCTATCCACTATACGGTGGACTACCTATGGGGCCCTGGTCAAAAGTAGTGCACTACATAGGGAATAGGGTGACATAGGGCTCTGGTCAGAAGTAGTGCACTACATAGGGAATAGGACTCTGGTCAGAAGTAGTACACTACATAGGGTATATACATATTCTTGGCGTGATCCTGGACAATACCCTGTCGTTCTCAACTAACATCAAGGCGGTGACCCGTTCCTGTAGGTTCATGCTCTACAACATTCGCAGAGTACGACCCTGCCTCACGCAGGAAGCGGCGCAGGTCCTAATCCAGGCACTTGTCATCTCCCGTCTGGATTACTGCAACTCGCTGTTGGCTGGGCTCCCTGCCTGTGCCATTAAACCCCTACAACTCATCCAGAACGCCGCAGCCCGTCTGGTGTTCAACTTTCCCAAGTTCTCTCACGTCACCCCGCTCCTCCGCTCTCTCCACTGGCTTCCAGTTGAAGCTCGCATCCGCTACAAGACCATGGTGCTTGCCTACGGAGCTGTGAGGGGAACGGCACCTCCGTACCTTCAGGCTCTGATCAGGCCCTACACCCAAACAAGGGCACTGCGTTCATCCACCTCTGGCCTGCTTGCCTCCCTACCTCTGAGGAAGTACAGTTCCCGCTCAGCCCAGTCAAAACTGTTCGCTGCTCTGGCACCCCAATGGTGGAACAAACTCCCTCACGACGCCAGGTCAGCGGAGTCAATCACCACCTTCCGGAGACACCTGAAACCCCACCTCTTTAAGGAATACCTAGGATAGGATAAAGTAATCCTTCTAACCCCCCCCCCTTAAAAGAGTTAGATGCACTATTGTAAAGTGGTTGTTCCACTGGATATCATAAGGTGAATGCACCAATTTGTAAGTCGCTCTGGATAAGAGCGTCTGCTAAATGACTTAAATGTAAATGTAAATAGGGAATAGCGTGCCATAGGGCTCTGGTCAGAAGTAGTGCACTACATAGGGAATAGGGTGCCATAGGGCTCTGGTCAGAAGTAGTACACTACATAGGGAATAGGGTGCCATAGGGCTCTGGTCAGAAGTAGTACACTACATAGGGAATAGGGTTCCATTTGGGAAACCCTCATATTGTTGGCACAATTCAGTACCAACCCGTCATTATTTGACAGCATCGGTGTAGTGGTTTATAGCGTTTTACTGCTCTCCATTAAAGGTGATGGCTGTAGACGGGCCAGGTTGTAAAAAGTGTTACGTTGGTAAGAAACACACTGGGGTGCGTCCCAAATGGCCTCCTATCCCCTGCATAGTGTACTACTTATGGGCTCTGGTCAAAAGTAGTGCACTACGTAGGGAATAGGGTGCCATAGGGCTCTGGTCAAAAGTAGTGCACTAAATAGGGAATAGTGTGCCCTTTGCGATGCATCCCTAATCTCACGTGGACAGCGAGCAGTAGGAGATGGCAGAAGCAGAAATTACATCTTGATATCCTGACTTTAGTGTTTATTCATTTCACGTCACTGTCAATCAAACTAAAACAGGTCAATAGTCTATTTCTAAAACGAATCTATTCTTCAACCATCTCTGAACGCTGGCTTGTCCAGAGACTTGTTCATTCAACAAGTGGAAATCAGATCTGTATTGTAATGCATTGTATCTAATATTTCAATTCAGCGACGTCTATTCATGTTGGATGGTGACGAGTAACCTTGCCTGAAACCTGTGACCTTGTGTTAGCTCTGTGAGTGAATGCTTAGGCTTTAGCTCAGAGGGCTAACACAGGTTCGTGGTGTGCATGAGAGCCGCGTTGGAACCGTGTCGGGGACACTCACCCTCTTGCCGGGGGGCCCTGGTGACCCAGCTTCTCCAGAAGGGCCAGATGGACCCTGAAACAACACACAAAAGACCAGTTAGAATAACAATGACGACACTGCCGCCGACATCAACAACAACAACATCAACAATATCAACAACAACAACAGCATCATCAACAACAACAGCAACACCAACAACAACAACATCAACAACAACAATATCATCAACAACACCAACATCAACAACATCAACAACAACAACATCATCAACAACACCAACATCAACAACAACAACAGTGAACCTACAGGCTGACCGGCCTCTCCGTCATCTCCCTTGTCTCCAGCCAAGCCATCCAATCCCTGAGGAGATACAACAGAAAGACAAGTCAGGATACTATCACTTTCTAACCTGATATAACAGTACTAGCTACAGTACTACCTGGCACAGTACAGTACTAGCTACAGTACTACCTGGCACAGTACAGTACTAGCTACAGTACTACCTGGCACAGTACAGTACTAGCTACAGTACTACCTGGTACAGTACAGTACTAGCTACAGTACTACCTGGCACAGTACAGTACAGTACTAGCTACAGGACTACCTGGTACAGTACAGTACTAGCTACAGTACTACCTGGCACAGTACAGTACGAGCTACAGTACTACCTGGCACAGTACAGTACTAGCTACAGTACTACCTGGCACAGTACAGTACTAGCTACAGTACTACCTGGCTCAGTACAGTACAGTACTAGCTACAGTACTACCTGGCACAGTTCAGTACTAGCTACTAGCATCGATCATAATCTACTGTTACACTTCAATGAATTCAACTAATACTCCGTAAGAGGTCTCTGCCTAGCTTCCCTCCTGTGATGCTTCATGACATTCCCTTTATATATCCCCGTAGTACTTACACCAACTCCAGGCTCTCCAGGGGGACCAGGGTCTCCAGGGAAGCCAACGGGACCCTACAGACAGACAGACATACAGAGAGAGGGAGAGGGAGAGGGAGAGGGAGAGGGAGAGAGAGAGAGAGAGAGAGAGAGAGGGTGAGGGAGAGGGAGAGGGAGAGGGAGAGGGAGAGGGAGAGGGAGAGGGAGAGGGAGAGGGAGAGGGAATACAACATCTGTTTTAGCTGGAATCATACAATGAATGGTACTAAAACAACAGCACTAGTTAGTTTCACAACCATGGGTAGGGAGAACCCTTTTTGGTTCAATGTAGAACCCTCTCTGGAAAGGGTTCTACATGGAACCCAAAATGGTTCTACCTGGAAGCAAAATGGTTCTACCTGGAAGCAAAACGTTTTTTTCAAAGGGTACTCCTATGGGGACAGCCAAAGTACTCTTTTAGGTTCTAGAAAGCACCTTTTTTTCCTAAGAGTGGAATGAATAAAGTTTGGTTATATGTGACGTGACTCACAGGGTTGCCCTTGGGGCCGTCGTCTCCTCCGGGTCCGCGGGCCCCTGCAGGTCCAGCAGCTCCAGGTGGTCCTGACTCTCCCTTCTCCCCTGTCTCTCCTCTGGGGCCCTGGAGAGAGATATCAGCATGGTTATCACATTGCTATTGGAACTATCTCTCCCTTTTCCCCTGTCTCTCCTCCGGGGCCCTGGAGAGAGATATCAGCATGGTTATCACATTGCTATTGGAACTATCTCTCCCTTCTCCCCTGTCTCTCCTCCGGGGCCCTGGAGAGAGATATCAGCATGGTTATCACATTGCTATTAGAACTATCTCTCCCTTCTCCCCTGTCTCTCCTCCGGGGCCCTGGAGAGACATGTGACCAATTACAGCACGTCGATCTGCTTGTAGTAGACCAGCTTTTCAATCCATAGCAAAGCGCCACCTCTCCAAATGATCACGAGGCCGTTGAGGCTCGATCTGTTCATGTCCTCTCCCTCCCTGTCACTATCTGTCACTATCTGTTCCCTGGCTACCATGTACCTCCCGGGTGGCGCAGTGGTCGAGGGCACTGCATCGCAGTGCTAGCTGCGCCACCAGAGTCTCTGGGTTCGCGCCCAGGCTGGGCTGGGTTCGCGCCCAGGCTCTGTCGCAGCCGGCCGCAACCGGGAGGTCCGTGGGGCGACGCACAATTGGCATAGCGTCATCCGGGTTAGGGAGGGTTTGGCCGGTAGGGGTAGGGATATCCTTGTCTCAGTATGTAAAAATGTAATAAAATGTATGCACTCTACTGTAAGTCGCTCTGGATAAGAGCGTCTGCTAAATGACTAAAATGTAAATGTAAAATGTATCTGTCACTATCTGTCCCTGTCTGTTCCCTCTCTACCTGTCCCTGTCTGTCCCTCTCTACCTGTCACTATCTGTCCCTGTCTGTTCCCTCTCTACCTGTCACTATCTGTCCCTGTCTGTTCCCTCTCTACCTGTCCCTGTCTGTCCCTCTCTACCTGTCACTATCTGTCCCTGTCTGTTCCCTCTCTACCTGTCACTATCTGTCTCTGTCTGTTCCCTCTCTACCTGTCACTATCTGTCCCTGTCTGTTCCCTCTCTACCTGTCACTGTCTGTCCCCTCTCTACCTGTCACTATCTGTCCCTATCTGTCCCTCTCTACCTGTCACTATCTGTCCCTGTCTGTTCCCTCTCTATCTGTCCCTCTCTACCTGTCACCATCTGTCCCTGTCTGTTCCCTGTCTACCTGTCACTATCTGTCCCTGTCTGTCCCCTCTCTACCTGTCACTATCTGTACCTGTATGTCCCCTCTCTACCTGTCACTATCTGTCCCTGTCTGTTCCCTCTCTATCTGTCCCTCTCTACCTGTCACTATCTGTCCCTGTCTGTTCCCTCTCTACCTGTCACTATCTGTCCCTGTCTGTCCCCTCTCTACCTGTCACTATCTGTACCTGTATGTCCCCTCTCTACCTGTCACTATCTGTCCCTGTCTGTTCCCTCTCTACCTGTCACTGTCTGTTCCCTCTCTACCTGTCACTATCTGTCCCTGCCTGTCTACCTGTCACTGTCTGTTCCTGTCTACCTGTCACTATCTGTCCCTGTCTGTTCCTTCTCTACCTGTCACTATCTGTCCCTGTCTGTTCCCTCTCTACCTGTCACTATCTGTCCCTGTCTGTTCCTTCTCTACCTGTCACTATCTGTCCCTGTCTGTCCCTGTCTACCTGTCACTATCTGTCCCTGTCTGTTCCTTCTCTACCTGTCACTATCTGTCACTGTCTGTCCCTGTCTACCTGTCACTATCTGTCCCTGTCTGTTCCTTCTCTACCTGTCACTATCTGTCCCTGTCTGTCCCTGTCTACCTGTCACTATCTGTCCCTGTCTGTTCCTTCTCTACCTGTCACTATCTGTCCCTGTCTGTTCCCTCTCTACCTGTCACTATCTGTCCCTGTCTGTTCCCTCTCTACCTGTCACTATCTGTCCCTGTCTGTTCCCTCTCTACCTGTCACTATCTGTCCCTGTCTGTCCCTGTCTGTTCCTTCTCTACCTGTCACTATCTGTCCCTGTCTGTTCCTTCTCTACCTGTCACTATCTGTCCCTGTCTGTCCCTGTCTGTCCCTGTCTACCTGTCACTATCTGTCCCTGTCTGTTCCTTCTCTACCTGTCACTATCTGTCCCTGTCTGTTCCTTCTCTACCTGTCACTATCTGTCCCTGTCTGTCCCTGTCTACCTGTCACTATCTGTCCCTGTCTGTTCCTTCTCTACCTGTCACTATCTGTCCCTGTCTGTCCCTGTCTACCTGTCACTATCTGTCCCTGTCTGTTCCTTCTCTACCTGTCACTATCTGTCCCTGTCTGTTCCCTCTCTACCTGTCACTATCTGTCCCTGTCTGTTCCCTCTCTACCTGTCACTATCTGTCCCTGTCTGTTCCCTCTCTACCTGTCACTATCTGTCCCTGTCTGTTCCTTCTCTACCTGTCACTATCTGTCCCTGTCTGTCCCTGTCTACCTGTCACTATCTGTCCCTGTCTGTCCCTGTCTACCTGTCACTATCTGTCCCTGTCTGTCCTTCTCTACCTGTCACTATCTGTCCCTGTCTGTTCCTTCTCTACCTGTCACTATCTGTCCCTGTCTGTTCCCTGGCTACCTGTCACTATCTGTCCCTGTCTGTTCCCTCTCTACCTGTCACTATCTGTCCCTGTCTGTTCCCTCTCTACCTGTCACTATCTGTCCCTGTCTGTTCCCTCTCTACCTGTCACTATCTGTCCCTGTCTGTTCCTTCTCTACCTGTCACTATCTGTCCCTGTCTGTCCCTGTCTACCTGTCACTATCTGTCCCTGTCTGTCCCTGTCTACCTGTCACTATCTGTCCCTGTCTGTCCCTGTCTACCTGTCACTATCTGTCCCTGTCTGTCCTTCTCTACCTGTCACTATCTGTCCCTGTCTGTTCCTTCTCTACCTGTCACTATCTGTCCCTGTCTGTTCCCTGGCTACCTGTCACTATCTGTCCCTGTCTGTTCCCTCTCTACCTGTCACTATCTGTCCCTGTCTGTTCCCTCTCTACCTGTCACTATCTGTCCCTGTCTGTTCCCTCTCTACCTGTCACTATCTGTCCCTGTCTGTTCCTTCTCTACCTGTCACTATCTGTCCCTATCTGTCCCTGTCTACCTGTCACTATCTGTCCCTGTCTGTCCCTGTCTACCTGTCACTATCTGTCCCTGTCTGTCCTTCTCTACCTGTCACTATCTGTCCCTGTCTGTTCCTTCTCTATCTGTCACTATCTGTCCCTGTCTGTTCCCTCTCTACCTGTCACTATCTGTATCTGTCACTATCTGTTCCTGTCTGTCCCCTCCCTACCTGTCACTATCTACCTGTCACTATCTGTTCCTGTCTGTTCCCTCCCTACCTGTCACTATCTGTTCCTGTCTGTTCCCTCACTACCTGTCACTAACGCTCAATTATAGCTGCACTTAAGGAATATGAGCACCCATGATTTGTAACCTAATCACACACGGCTATAGATCAATGAAAATACTACAGACTAAGAAAAGTTGTTTTGTTGTGGCCTGTTCTTGTTGTTATTTCTTGAATTAAAAATGTAGATTTTCTGTATTTGAATCAAACGGGATACTTACTCCACCACCAGGCTCTCCGGATGGTCCCGGGTTGCCGGCTTCGCCGCTCTCTCCCTTTTCTCCATTACCTCCCATTGAACCTACTCCACCAGGAGGGCCTTGGGCACCCTGTGGATTGGATACAAATCAATCAATCAACTAACCAGCCAATCAATCAATCAACCAATCAACTAACCAATCAAATGATCAATCAATCAACTAACCAATCAAACAATCAACCAACCAACCAACCAATCAAACAATCAATCAATAAATCAAAATGTCTGCCATCATAATATACAGTAAGGTATGGATCATGTTCTCAAGTGTAAGAGAAATATAATATTTGATGATGATAAGGTATGGAGCATAATATACTCAAACCAGAGATGGTGAAGACACTTACGTCAGCTCCACTAGAACCCTGGGGACCTCTGGGACCTGGAGGACCAGGCGGACCCTGTCAACATAAACAACAAACGATCAACAATAACACCCTGTCAACATAAACAATAAACAACAAACAATCAACAATAACACCCTGTCAACATAAACAATAACACCTTGTCAACATAAACAATAACACCCTGTCAACATAAACAATAAACAACAACATCCTGTCAACATAAACAATAAACAATAACACCTTGTCAACATAAACAATAAACAATAACACCTTGTCAACATAAACAATAACACCCTGTCAACATAAACAATAAACAATAACGCCTTGTCAACATAAACAATAACACCCTGTCAACATAAACAATAAACAACAAACGATCAACAATACGATCCTGACAACACAACGTAGTTATGAGTGACACCAACACAGACTGGATCCAATAATGTAGCTGTGTATCTACTTGGACGTCTGTACTGTGGTGTGATTCCAAAATGGCTGACTCACCATTGGGCCGACGTCCCCGTTCTCCCCCTTCTCTCCTGATGTACCAGGCAGGCCCTGAGAAAGGAGAGAGGTACTCAACTTTAATACTCAACAACAAAGACATTTTGTTTACATTAAATATGGTACCATAGTCTGTGATGATGATACTGATTGGAATAGATGAGGCAGCTCTTGCAGCAACAACAACAAACAACAACAAAAAACAGTTCATTTAAACACACAGCCTAATTCTGATCTTTTTCCACAGATTGGTCTTTTGACCAATCAGATCAGCTCTTTTGCAAAAGATCAGAATTGGGCTGCCTGTGTAAACGCAGTCCATTGATATGAAAGTATGATATGAGATTTCATTACACTACTTCCGATTCACCATCTGACTTTCCTAACAATATGCAAGAACTTTGGTTATTCATTATATTTATATATATATATGTGAGGACACATGACCTACATTAACTTAACAGTCATTAGAAAACACATGCTGATGATAAAGGGTTCCAGGGTTCTGGTACTGTACTGTGTGTGTGTGTGTGTGTGTGTGTGTGTGTGTGTGTGTGTGTGTGTGTGTGTGTGTGTGTGTGTGTGTGTGTGTGTGTGTGTGTGTGTGTGTGTGTGTGTGTGTGTGTGTGTGTGTGTGTGTGTGTGTGTGTGTGTGTGTGTGTAGTCGTACCTGCAGTCCGATGGGTCCAGGTAGCCCAGGGAATCCTCTGGATCCTTCGTCTCCCTTCTGGCCAAACATACCCTGCTGACCCCTGGGTCCTGACTCACCATCACTACCCTGGAGGTCAAAGGTCAAAGATTAGAGGTCACCGTGACATCACAGAGGTGATTGAGAGAGGGGGGGAAAGAGCGAGGGTGGAAGAGAGAGGGGAGAGAGAGAGAGAGACAGAGAGACAGAGAGACAGAGAGAGAGAGAAAGGCGAGAGAGAGAGAGAGAAAGTGAGGACCTGAAATGTGCTGACTGAATCTATGGGAGCACCACAGGGCTATAGGGTTGAGTGAGAGGGGGCTCTGGAGGGGTGAAGGGGTGGAGGTAGAGAGGCTGCATATGAGGTGCTGACCAACAGTCTTCAGTTGAACGCCTGACTCATGTCAGATCAGCAGTAGAAATGACCAGGGGGGAAATGTTCTGTTATGTCCTAGGGGGGGCTGGAACATGCAGATATAGAATATCTTGGACAGAGTGAATTATGCGATGGGTCTGATCTGAGCTGAGAAGATCTGAGTTGAGTGTAGGTTACCAACACTATGTAGTGACCTACTTTTAACCAGAAGCCTATTCACTATAAAGGGAAGGGGATAAGGTGTCATTTGGGATGCATGTGGAGTCCTGCTTGGCCAGAAATAACAGCACAACAACATGGAGGACTGTGTAGTCATGGCTTGTGAGACGCAGTGTAAAGGCTACTGCACGATTGATAAATCACGTAGGGATTTGAGACAAGGTTGTTGGTGTTTTTTTTTAAAGAACAAGCTGGCCAAAGGGGTTTGGTTAGACTTTAGGTAACGGTCTAACTGTAACTCTTCTTCTCTGTAGTCTCCAGACTGCTGTAGTCTCTGAAGTCTCCAGACTGCTGTAGTCTCTGTAGTCTCCAGACTGCTGTAGTCTCTGTAGTCTCCAGACTGCTGTAGTCTCTGTAGTCTCCAGACAGCTGTAGTCTCCAGACTGCTGTAGTCTCTGTAGTCTCCAGACTGCTGTAGTCTCCAGACTGCTGTAGTCTCTGTAGTCTCCAGACTGCTGTAGTCACCAGACTGCTGCAGTCTCTGTAGTCTCCAGACTGCTGTAGTCTCTGTAGTCTCCAGACTGCTGTAGTCTCCAGACTGATGTAGTCTCTGTAGTCTCCAGACTGCTGTAGTCACCAGACTGCTGTAGTCTCTGTAGTCTCCAGACTGCTGTAGTCTCTGTAGTCTCCAGACTGCTGTAGTCACCAGACTGCTGTAGTCTCTGTAGTCTCCAGACTGCTGTAGTCTCTGTAGTCTCCAGACTGCTGTAGTCTCTGTAGTCTCCAGACTGTTGTAGTCACCAGACTGCTGTAGTCTCTGTAGTCTCCAGACTGCTGTAGTCTCTGTAGTCTCCAGACTGCTGTAGTCTCTGTAGTCTCCAGACTGCTGTAGTCTCTGTAGTCTCCAGGCTGCTGTAGTCTCTGTAGTCTCCAGACTGCTGTAGTCTCTGTAGTCTCCAGACTGCTGTAGTCTCCAGACTGCTGTAGTCTCTGTAGTCTCCAGACTGCTGTAGTCTCTGTAGTCTTCAGACTGCTGTAGTCTCTGTAGTCTCCAGACAGCTGTAGTCTCCAGACTGCTGTAGTCTCTGTAGTCTCCAGACTGCTGTAGTCTCCAGACTGCTGTAGTCTCTGTAGTCTCCAGACTGCTGTAGTCTCTGTAGTCTCCAGACAGCTGTAGTCACCAGACTGCTGTAGTCTCTGTAGTCTCCAGACTGATGTAGTCTCTGTAGTCTCCGGACTGCTGTAGTCTCTGTAGTCTCCAGACTGCTGTAGTCTCTGTAGTCTCCAGACTGCTGTAGTCTCTCTAGTCTCCAGACAGCTCACTTCCAGATCTTTGTCTACAGGTCTCTTGTGTGTTTTATGATAACATCGTTGCCCTTTCATTCCAGTCGAAATTACCTAGTGGCCTCATGGGAGGAATGTTACTCATATTTTTCAGAATTTCATAATTAATCAACATTACTTATCTATATTTTTTTTAAACAGCCAAAAAATCTGGTGTTTCTATGTCAAATGGTTCATATATTTCAGTCTTCTGTGATGTATATAAAGTGTAATATTGGGATGCAAACTCAAAATGTAATACATCCCAACTATATCTGACATGGTACAGGTGTCTTCTTATTTTAAACCCATAACCATGTGTGTGAGGTGTACACTTTTGTTTCAAAGAAGATTTGTTTAAGACTACCAATAAACCTTTTGTGTGACCCTGATTTAGCCTACTGCAGCAAAATGTTACCCAGAGAAATGTCTGTAGCTGAAACCTCAGCAACACTTGTCTTGGAACATAGAGCCGGTAGGCTTATTGTAGACTTCTTGTAGTCTTGCTGTGGGCTTATTGTAGACTTCTTGTAGTCTTGCTGTGGGCTTATTGTAGACTTCTTGTAGTCTTGCTGTGGGCTTATTGTAGACTTCTTGTAGTCTTGCTGTGGGCTTATTGTAGACTTCGTGTAGTCTTGCTGTGGGCTTATTGTAGACTTCTTGTAGTCTTGCTGTGGGCTTATTGTAGACTTCTTGTAGTCTTGTTGTAGGCTTGCTGGAGGCTTGTTATAGGCTTGTTGTAGACTTATTGTAGTCTTGCTGTGGGCTTATTGTAGACTTATTGTAGTCTTGCTGTAGGCTTATTGTAGACTTCTTGTAGTCTTGCTGTGGGCTTATTGTAGACTTCTTGTAGTCTTGCTGTGGGCTTATTGTAGACTTCTTGTAGTCTTGCTGTGGGCTTATTGTAGGCTTATTGTAGTCTTGTTGTAGTCTTGCTGTGGGCTTATTGTAGGCTTATTGTAGTCTTGTTGTAGTCTTGCTGTGGGCTTATTGTAGACTTCTTGTAGTCTTGCTGTGGGCTTATTGTAGACTTCTTGTAGTCTTGCTGTGGGCTTATTGTAGACTTCTTGTAGTCTTGCTGTGGGCTTATTGTAGACTTCTTGTAGTCTTGCTGTGGGCTTATTGTAGACTTCTTGTAGTCTTGCTGTGGGCTTA
>NC_092108.1:6175920-6193420 GCF_045679555.1 Salvelinus alpinus
GATCTGCCTACCAGGCTATAATCAGACCTCATTATGGACCAACCACCTGCTCTGCCTACCAGGCTATAATCAGACCTCATTATGGACCAACCACCTGCTCTGCCTACCAGGCTATAATCAGACCTCATTATGGACCAACCACCTGCTCTGCCTACCAGGCTATAATCAGACGTCATTATGGACCAACCACCTGTCCTGCCTACCAGGCTATAATCAGACCTCATTATGGACCAACCACCTGCTCTGCCTACCAGGCTATAAGCAGACCTCATTACCATGTGTTGCTCAGAGTCTCTAAAATAACATTCTCAATACGGTGGCGGGAGTGACGGGATAACCATGGTAACGCAATACTTACGTTGGGGCCTTGGGCACCCTGTGGTCCTTCACCTCCCTTCAAACCAGCTGGACCCTGGATGGAGAGAACAAGAGAAGAGAGAGAGGACAAGAGGGTTAGACTGTGTGTGTGTGTACATATATGTGTGTATGAAAGAGAGAGTGTGGCTGAGTAGGTGTGTGTGTGTGCGCGTGTGTGGTTGTGTGTGTGAGAGAGAGACAGCGAGAGAGTGTATGTGTGAGCAAGGATTTCGAGGCCCGCCAAAACCATCCACTATTAGATAAAACACTATCGTAACTCCTAGTCCCAGCCACACTATCGTAACTCCTAGTCCCAGCCACACTGTCGTAACTCCTGGTCCCAGCCACACTGTCGTAACTCCTGGTCCCAGCCACACTGTCGTAGCTCCTAGTCCCAGCCACACTGTCGTAACTCCTGGTCCCAGCCACACCGTCGTAACTCCTGGTCCCAGCCACACTGTCGTAACTCCTGGTCCCAGCCACACTGTCGTAACTCCAGGTCCCAGCCACACTGTCGTAACTCCTGGTCCCAGCCACACTGTCGTAACTCCTGGTCCCAGCCACACGGTCGTAACTCCTGGTCCCAGCCACACTGTCGTAACTCCTGGTCCCAGCCACACTGTCGTAACTCCTGGTCCCAGCCACACTGTCGTAACTCCTGGTCCCAGCCACACTGTCGTAACTCCTGGTCCCAGCCACACTGTCGTAACACCTGGTCCCAGCCACACCGTCGTAACTCCTAGCCCCAGCCACACCGTCGTAACTCCAGGTCCCAGCCACACTGTCGTAACTCCAGGTCCCAGCCACACTGTCGTAACTCCAGGTCCCAGCCACACTGTCGTAACTCCAGGTCCCAGCCACACTGTCGTAACTCCTGGTCCCAGCCACACTGTCGTAACTCCTGGTCCCAACCACACTGTCGTAACTCCTGGTCCCAGCCACACTGTCGTAACTCCAGGTCCCAGCCACACTGTCGTAACTCCTGGTCCCAGCCACACTGTCGTAACTCCTGGTCCCAGCCACACGGTCGTAACTCCTGGGCCCAGCCACACTGTCGTAACTCCTGGTCCCAGCCACACTGTCGTAACTCCTGGGCCCAGCCACCGTAACTCCCAGCCGTCATGGCGGTGTCACCAGCAGTACTAGTGGTAGAGGTACCATCTGATTAGGGCTGCGGCTGGCTAGAGGCAGGCAAGGCTTTTGTTCTAATGGGTCATTTACATTTACACACTGAGCCTCAGCCAAGAAAGACAGAGCCAGAGGGTGGTGGAGCGTGTGAGTGTGTGTGTGTGTGTGTGTGTGTGTGTGTGTGTGTGTGTGTGTGTGTGTGTGTGTGTGTGTGTGTGTGTGTGTGTGTGTGTGTGTGTGTGTGTGTGTGTGTGTGTGTGTGTGTGTGTGTGTGTGCTCTCATCTCTCCTCTACCACAGTCTACCACTGTGTATTAGAACCCTGGAAGTACCACAGCAACACTGGAAGTTATTTACCCATAAATCTGGCCCATAAATCGCTCGTGTGGCTCTCACTAAAAGACCGGGTGGAGAGGAGTGTGAGCGTGTGTGTGTGTGTATGAGTGTGTGAAGGTGAGTGTGTGTGTGTGTGTGTGTGTGTGTTCAGCCTAGGTAATAGGTCTCTCGGACTCTGTCTATTAAAGGATCAAGAATGGATGCAACATGTGTGACTACGCAAATATGTTGCCTACTGCATATTCAGAGAAGTTGTCTCTCACCTCAGATTGTTTTAATATGGTGGACCTATTAGTAAGTCCATTAGAATGAAGATCCTCTCACCCAGAGAAGACCATCATCAGCTGGTATATATCCAAGGAGGAACCGGTGCCACAAACAGCTGGTAGTAATACGTGATTGTGTGATCCTATATACTGTATATGTGTTGATAACAGTCTCTATATACTGTATATGTCCTGATAACAGTCTCTATATACTGTAAATGTCCTGATAACAGTCTCTATATACTGTATATGTCCTGATAACAGTCTCTATATACTGTAAATGTCCTGATAACAGTCTCTATATACTGTATATGTCCTGATAACAGTCTCTATATACTGTAAATGTCCTGATAACAGTCTCTATATACTGTATATGTCCTGATAACAGTCTCTATATACTGTAAATGTCCTGATAACAGTCTTTATATACTGTATATGTCCTGATAACAGTCTCTATATACTGTATATGTCCTGATAACAGCCTCTATACACTGTATTTGTGTTGATAATGTGGTGTTTCCATGGAGGGTGCTGTATGGATGGAAGGGTAACACAGTCTTACATTTGCCCCAGGAAGACCTCTCTGTCCAGCGAAGCCCCGGAGCCCAGCTGGACCAACCTTCCCAGACGTACCCATTGGACCTGGGTCACCCTGGAGGAGAGATAGAGGAAGACTACATGAGATAGGTCATATCATGACAGACATAGCCTTTCAATTGATGTATAATGTCAAGTGCATAGTAACCAAAAAAGAGAATTAACAAATGTTTATTTCTTTCTGTATTATACTGTATCTGTATTGGTATTAGTAACAATGGACAAATTGTCATGATAACCAACATGGGATGACTGTAAAATTATTTTATTGATGTATAAATGTCTGTTCTATTCCTGTATCACCCTAGTCTCTCTCTCTGATCTATTCCTGTATCACCCCAGTCTATCTGTTCTATTCCTGTATCACCCCCAGTCTCTCTCTCTGTTATATTCCTGTATCACCCCAGTCTCTCTGTTATATTCCTGTATCACCCCCAGTCTCTCTGTTCTATTCCTGTATCACCCCAGTCTCTCTCTGTTCTATTCCTGTATCACCCCAGTCTCTCTGTTCTATTCCTGTATCACCCCAGTCTCTCTGTTCTATTCCTGTATCACCCCAGTCTCTCTGTTCTATTCCTGTATCACCCCAGTCTCTCTGTTCTTTTCCTGTATCACCCCAGTCTCTCTCTGTTATATTCCTGTATCACCCCAGTCTCTCTGTTATATTCCTGTATCACCCCAGTCTCTCTGTTATATTCCTGTATCACCCCAGTCTCTCTCTGTTATATTCCTGTATCACCCCAGTCTCTCTGTTATATTCCTGTATCACCCCAGTCTCTCTCTGTTATATTCCTGTATCACCCCAGTCTCTCTCTGTTATATTCCTGTATCACCCCAGTCTCTCTGTTCTATTCCTGTATCACCCCAGTCTCTCTCTCTGTTCTATTCCTGTATCACCCCAGTCTCTCTGTTCTATTCCTGTATCACCCCAGTCTCTCTGTTCTATTCCTGTATCACCCTAGTCTCTCTCTGTTATATTCCTGTATCACCCCAGTCTCTCTCTCTCTGTTATATTCCTGTATCACCCCAGTCTCTCTGTTCTATTCCTGTATCACCCCAGTCTCTCTGTTCTATTCCTGTATCACCCCAGTCTCTCTGTTGTATTCCTGTATCAGCCCAGTCTCTCTCTGTTCTATTCCTGTATCACCCCAGTCTCTCTCTCTGTTATATTCCTGTATCACCCCAGTCTCTCTCTGTTATATTCCTGTATCACCCCAGTCTTTCTGTTCTATTCCTGTATCACCCTAGTCTCTCTCTGTTATATTCCTGTATCACCCCAGTCTCTCTGTTCTATTCCTGTATCACCCCAGTCTCTCTCTGTTCTATTCCTGTATCACCCCAGTCTCTCTGTTATATTCCTGTATCACCCCAGTCTCTCTCTCTGTTATATTCCTGTATCACCCCAGTCTCTCTGTTCTATTCCTGTATGACCCCAGTCTCTCTGTTATATTCCTGTATCACCCCAGTCTATCTCTGTTCTATTCCTGGACCATAATGTTGTTTGTTCTTCACTGGTTAACCTTTTCTTGTGGCAACAGGTCACACATTTCGCTGCTGTGATGGCACATTATAGTATTTCACCCAATAAATATTGGAGTTTATCAAAATTGGATTCATTTTAGAATTCTTTGTGGGTCTGTAATCTGAGGGAAATATGTGTCTCTAATATGGTCATACATCAGGAGGTTAAGAAGTGCAGCTCAGTTTCCACCTCATTTTGTGGGCAGTGAGCACATATCCTGTCTTTTCTTGAGAGCCAGGTCTGCCTACGGCAGCCTTTCTCAATAGCAAGGCTATGTTCACTGAGTCTGTACATAGTCAAAGCTTTCCTTAAGTTTGGGTCAGTCACAATGGTCAGGTATTCTGCCACTGTGTACTCTCTGTTTAGGGTCAAATAGCATTCTAGTTTGATCAGTTTTTTCGTTAATTCTTTTCAATGTGTATAGTAATTCTCTTTTTGTTTTGTCATGATTTGTTTGGGTCTAATTGTGTTGTTGTCCTGGGGCTCTGTGGCGTCTTGTGTTTGTGAACAGAGCCCTAGGACCAGCTTGCTTAGGGGACTCTTCTCCAGATTCATCTCTCTGTGGGCGATAGCTTTGTTATGGAAGGTTTGGGAATCGCTTCCTTTTTAGTTGGTTGTAGAATTGAACCTCCACCAATGTAATTTCTCTCGTACTCTGAACTCAGAACATCAGATCCTAAGATTCTGTTTCACCTACTCCACATTGACAATGTGAATGTCACATCTAATCGTCATCATCTTCAATGAGCACATTTTAAAAGAGGATCTTGGAAAATAACCTGTTGCTATTTTCATGAAATTTATTCTCAAGATTTTGGAAATTAGCGTAAATGGTTAGATATGTGCCGATGAGGTTTTCCATGACAACAGTAAGTGCTGTTATTCATTGTTCCTATTCTGGCATTTCAATAGACAAAGCTCATTTGTGATTGTGTTTTCAACCACCCCCACCCCCCACCCATTTTCTTCATAATATGCTTTGGCCGGGTGAGACCATTGTCGAGTCATAGGGGGAGTTTGTTTACCTTTCCTCCTTCTTTCCCAGCAGCTCCAGGTAAACCTTGCTCTCCGGGGGGTCCAGGGGAACCAGGGTGTCCTCTCTCTCCGATGCCGCCGGTCTCTCCCGTTGGTCCCTGTCAGACAGAGACACAACACCAGGTTACATACTGTATCACCTGTTTATACTTATTAGATGACAGTAAACAAGTGATTCAAAGCTTTTCAAGTAAGGTTTTACAAATCATTTAGTGTGTGAAGGATTACAGGTTCATTTCCCTAGTGTCCTGATAAACATGTTTAGTGTGTATTGTGTATTGTGTAGCGTATAGTATATAGTGTGTAGTGTGTAGTATATAGTGTGTAGTGTGTAGTTTGTAGTGTGTAGTATGTGAGCCTACCTGAGGTCCTACAACCCCTCCAGGCCCAGGTGGCCCAGTCTTTCCCTGGAAACCTGTCTCTCCTCTCTGCCCAGGGTGACCAGGCATTCCGTCTTTACCTGGGGGCCCCTGAGGGAGATGAGATGGACAGGTTCAGTTAATAGGGACCACATTTCTGAAGTAGAATGATACTGTAATACATACTGTAGTACCATCAGCTATTTTAAAGGAGAGGGAAGGGTACATAGGTTAGGGCCCTTAGGTTCTGGGAAGGGTACTTACATTAGGGCCCATAGGTTCTGGGAAGGGTACTTACGTTAGGGACCTTAGGTTCTGGGAAGGGTACTTACATTAGGGCCCTTAGGTTCTGGGAAGGGTACTTACATTAGGGCCCTTAGGTCCTGGGAAGGGTACTTACATTAGGGCCCTTAGGTCCTGGGAAGCCGACTGGCCCCTGGGGTCCTTGAGGTCCCTGAGATAAAAGAAGAAGAAATTAACTTCCTTTATCCTCAACCTCCAAACATCCAAACTAAAACCATCCTTTATCCTCAACCTCCTCCCAATGGCCTCCAAACTAAAACCATCCTTTATCCTCAACCTCCTCCCAATGGCCTCCAAACTAAAACCATCCTTTATCCTCAACCTCCTCCCAATGGCCTCCAAACTAAAACCATCCTTTATCCTCAACCTCCTCCCAATGGCCTCCAAACTAAAACCATCCTTTATCCTCACACATCCTCCCAATGGCCTCCAAACTAAAACCATCCTTTATCCTCACACCTCCTCCCAACGGCCTCCAAACTAAAACCATCCTTTATCCTCAACCTCCTCCCAATGGCCTCCAAACTAAAACCATCCTTTATCCTCACACCTCCTCCCAATGGCCTCCAAACTAAAACCATCCTTTATCCTCACACCTCCTCCCAATGGCCTCCAAACTAAAACCATGCTTTATCCTCAACCTCCTCCCAATGGCCTCCAAACTAAAACAAACTAAAACATCTCTTCAGATTCTTTGCAATAGAACAGAATACATATATTTAGTACTCACTCTCTCTCCTGATCCACCGGGAGGTCCGTCGTTGCCTGATGTTCCCTGTGGAGCAGACAAACACAGTCAGATATAGACTCTTCATAGGCTGGAGGGTTGGGTGGGAATCTCCGGCATTGTCCTTGACTGCTTCAGGTCATATCTTTGTGGCAGATGTTCCTTAGTGAGCACGGGTGGTTCCGTATCATCCCCAGCAACTTTTTCACAATTGTGTCCCTTAGGGGTCAGTTCTGGGGCCCATCCTTTTATTCCCTGTATATCCTTCCTCTTGGTGACACACAGCTCTATTTACCAATCAGACCCAGTGACCAAGCTAGCGTATCTACTCTTTACAAGTGAAGAGATGTACAATCCAGAGTCTAGGTTGAAAACTAAAGGAGACAGGGTATTTTCCATTAGGGCCCCTAGACTGTGGAATGGTCTGCCAGAGATCAGGGTTGCAGACTCAGTGCCTCTTTTTAAATCCCTGCTGAACACATAATTTTAGAAAGATGATTTTAATGTAAGCTTTTAAATAGCTATCTTTTTTTTCTTTTCTTTTTTTTCTTAACGTTTTTGTTTCTTAGTACAGTCATGGCCAAAAGTTTTGAGAATGACACAAATATGAATTTTCACAAAGTCTGCTGCCTCCGTTTGTATGATGGCAATTTGCATATAGTCCAGAATGTTATGAGGAGTGATCAGATGAATTGCAATTAATAGCAAAGTCCCTCTTTGCCATGCAAATGAACTGAATCCCCCCAAAAATAATTTCCACTGCATTTCAGCCCTGCCACAAAAGGACCAGCTGACATCATGTCAGTGATTCTCTCGTTAACACAGGTGTGAGTGTTGACGAGGACAAGGCTGGAGATCACTCTGTCATGCTGACTGGAAGCTTCAAAA
This sequence comes from Salvelinus alpinus, assembly GCF_045679555.1. NCBI lineage: Eukaryota > Metazoa > Chordata > Actinopteri > Salmoniformes > Salmonidae > Salvelinus > Salvelinus alpinus. Next base: position 6,183,438 of record NC_092108.1, read on the forward strand.
GGAGGGTGGTGCTTGGAATCATTGTTCTTCCTCTGTCAACCATGGTTACCTGCAAGGAAACACGTGCCTTCATCATTGCTTTGCACAAAAAGGCCTTCACAGGCAGGGATATTGCTGCCAGTAAGATTGCACTTAAATCAACCATTTATCGGATCATCAAGAACTTCAAGGAGAGCGGTTCAATTCTTGTGAAGAAGGCTTCAGGGCGCCCAAGAAAGTCCAGAAAGTACCAGGACCGTATCCTAAAGTTGATTCGGCTGCGGGATCGGGGCACCACCAGTACAGAGCTTGCTCAGGAATGGCAGCAGGCAGGTGTGAGTGCATCTGCACGCACAGTGAGGCGAAGACTTTTGGAGGATGGCCTGGTGTCAAGAAGGGCAGCAAAGAAGCCACTTCTCTCCAGGAAAAACATCAGGTAAAGACTGATATTCTGCAAAAGGTACAGGGATTGGACTGCTGAGGACTGGGGTAAAGTCCTTTTCTCTGATGAATCCCCTGTCCAATTGTTTGGGGCATCCGGAAAAAAGCTTGTCTGGAGAAGACAAGGTGAGCGCTACCATCAGTCCTGTGTCATGCCAACAGTAAAGCATCCTGAGACCATTCAATTTTGCCTAAGAACACAGCCATGAATAAAGAATGGTACCAACACATCCTCCGAGAGCAACTTCTCCCAACCATCCAGGAACAGTTTGGTGATGAACAATGCCTTTTCCAACATGATGGAGCACCTTGCCATAAGGCAAAAGTGATAACTAAGTGGCTCGGGGAACAAAATATCGATATTTTGGGTCCATGGCGAGGAAACTCCCCAGACCTTAATCCCATTGAGAACTTGTGGTCAATCCTCAAGACGCAGGTGGACAAACATAAACCCACAAATTCTGACAAACTCAAAGCATTGATTATGCAAGAATGGGCTGCCATCAGTCAGGATGTGGCCCAGAAGTTAATTGACAGCATGCCAGGGCGGATTGCTGAGGTCCTGAAAAAGAAGGGTCAACACTGCAAATATTGACTCTTGCATCAACTTCATGTAATTGTCAATAAAAGCCTTTGACACTTATGAAATGCTTGTAATTATACTTCAGTATTCCATAGTAACATCTTGACAAAAATATCTAAAGACACTGAAACAGCAAACTTTGTGAAGATTTATATTTGTGTCAAACTTTTGGCCACAACTGTACTTTTATTTCATTGTATTATTGTATGATGCGATGCACTTTCTTACTAGTATTGAAAAGCACTACACAAATAAAGTTATTACCATTATTAGTATTATTATTATTATTATTATAATGTAAAGTAGACCCGGGTCAAATCATGTTAAATACTTTCAGACATCTGAGCTGCACTTGATGTAGTTTGCCATGTATCATAGAACCAATATGGCTAGAAGTTGTTTCTGGATGGGACATTGTCCTGGTTAGATGACACTTATCTTCTACCTGAGTTAGAGACAGATGTAACTGACCTTAGCACCTGGCTTTCCAGTTGGTCCCCTGGCACCTCTTCCACCACGGGGACCCTAGATTACAGGAACACAGAGAAGATCAATCATCTCGCAAGTCAGAGAAGGTGTTGTGTTGGAGAGAGAATAGACTGCGGACCAACTGACGAATTTCCAGGTTCTTACCGTTGGGCCACGTTGTCCTCTGGGTCCAGATTTACCAGCGATACCCTGAAAAACACCCACAACCACACAAACCTCTTTATTTCGTGAGACTAGGGGGGTTCAAAGTACAAACAAACAATCAAACTTGATATAAGTGTAATAGAAAGGATATAGTTATATATTGACTGATAAACACGAGGCAAACAGTAATTACAGATGAATCTATACACACACAGTTAAGATCATTCGAACACACTATAGCTCCTCAGACAGACTCCTCCACTGCTCTGTGGACGAATGAGATAAAAGAATCTGCAACATCTTTTAGAGAAATAAATCAGAAAATCAGGGCACGTGGTGAGTTGACATATACCCACATTACCCAGAGGCACTTGGGTTGACAGCGTGACCTGCCTGTCAGCTCTGGTATATTGGCTCCTGAGGTGTCTAGGGTTAGTGTCCCAAATGGCACTCTATTCCCTATTTAGTGCACTAGGTCCCCATAGATCCCTAGCGTAAAGTAGTGCACTACATAGGGAATAGGGTACCATTTGGGAATGTATCTGTCTACTTCTCACTCCTCACCTGTCTGTCTGTCTGTTTGAGAGGAAAGGAGCTTTTTTTTTAACCAATTTCCTCTCCCCCTTCTTACTTCCCCCCCAATACCCCCCCCCCCCACCTCTTCTCCTCTCTTCTCCTCTCTCCCTCCTCTCTCCTCCCTCCTCTCCTCTCCAACCATCCTCTCCCCTCTGGACTCCTGCAGTGCTAGACTTCTAGACTTCGATGTTCCACTTCCCCTACTATTGAGTTGTACTGACTTGATTCTTTACATCGGCAGTAGTTCTTCTTGACTCTACTTGTCCTACTTTACTTTGGCAGTAGTTCTTCCTGACCCTACTTGTCCTACTTTACTTCGGCAGTAGTTATTTCTAACCCTACTTGTCCTACTTTACTTTGGCAGTAGTTTTTCCCTACCCTACTTGTCCTACTTTACTTTGGCAGTAGTTCTTCTTGACTCTACTTGTCCTACTTTACTTTGGCAGTAGTTCTTCCTGACTCTACATGTCCTACTTTACATCGGCAGTAGTTCTTCTTGAATCAACTTGCTGTACTTTACTTTGTCGTACTTTACTTTTCCTTCTACTTGGAGGTTAAGGACTGTAGCTCCACGAGAGTATTTCAGACTGGTGTCATGGAGGGTGAAGAGACATGTTACGATAGAAGTCTTTGAAAAGAAAGTCGTAAGTAATGGAATGATCTGAAGAGCCTCACCCTTCCTCCTTTCTCTCCGTTGGATCCGAGGAATCCAGGGAAGCCACTGGAGCCCTGTGAACGGAGAGATGGTTAGAGAACAGAAGGAGCAATACAGGGAGAGAGGAAGAAAAGAGATGGATAGAGGCAGGAAGAAGAGAGATGGATAGAGAGATGGAGAAGAGAGATGGATAGAGGCAGGAAGAAGAGAGATGGATAGAGAGATGGAGAAGAAAGATGGATAGAGAGATGGAGAAGAGAGATGGATAGAGAGATGGAGAAGAGAAATGGATAGAGAGATGGAGAAGAGAGAGGGAGAGAGATGGAGAAAATAGATGGATAGAGAGATGGAGAAAATAGATGGATAGAGAGATGGATAGAGAGATGGATAGAGAGATGGAGAAGAGAGAGGGAGAGAGATGGAGAAAATAGATGGATAGAGAGATGGAGAAGAGAAATGGATAGAGAGATGGAGAAGAGAGAGGGAGAGAGATGGAGAAAATAGATGGATGGAGAGATGGAGAAAATAGATGGATAGAGAGATGCATAGAGAGATGATAGAGAGATGGAGAAAATAGATGGATAGAGAGATGGAGAAGAGAAATGGATAGAGAGATGGATAGAGAGATGGAGAAGAGAGATGGATAGAGAGATGGAGAAGAGAGATGGAGAAGAGAGATGGAGAAGAGAGATGGATAGAGAGATGGAGAAGAGAGATGGAGAAGAGAGATAGATAGAGAGATGGAGAAGAGAGATGGATAGAGAGATGGAGAAGAGAGATGGAGAAGAGAGATGGATAGAGAGATGGAGAAGAGAGATGGAGAAGAGAGATGGATAGAGAGGTGGACAGAGATGGGTGGGTAGAGAGGTGGATAGAGAGATGGAGAAAATAGATGGATAGAGAGATGGAGAAGAGAGATGGATAGAGAGGTGGACAGAGAGGGGTGGGTAGAGAGGTGTATAGAGAGAGGAAGAGTGGACAGGACTAGATGCTACATTTCAAGTGACCTCTGTCCAATATAATCAAGCCTCACACAGAATAGAAAGGGGCACAGGGCTAAAAGGGTTTTGTCTTGTCTCGCTAAAAACCTAAGCGGCGCTAGCTTGTTAGCACACAGTTGTAAACAAAGACATAGGAGAGAAAGATGAGGTTGATACGGTTTGATACACATCAGCCATTTAAAGCTGTTGCCACATTGATGGCCATCACAATACCAGTCAAATAAATGACCCAGCAAAGTGCTCACTGTGGCATGATAATCACCATGTTGACTAAAGAATGAAATCCATAGGAGTTTACCAATGTGGTATCCCTTCAAGTAGCATTGAAAATACAGATAAATTAAGAAAAATAGTTATACCCCGATTACACCGCTCGCGTCGTGTGCAAAGTAAATGTAGAAATCTATATTATTCAATTATTGTACCCACACTGCTCGCGCACGCCAACCAGCATCTGCGTTGCCAAGGGCTAAAATAGAAGTCAGTTCTATTTCTGACGCAGATCGCGCTGCAAGTCCTGCCTCTCCCATCTCCTCATTGGTTTATAGAAGCAGGTACCCACATGCCATCTCCTCATTGGTTATACCAACGTGGGTGACTGAAAGACGAATTAGGTCGGTGGCGGTAATGCACCTAATTTATGAACGTTGCCAATCGCAATATAAAGTCAAGAGAAGAAAAAGCCTGGAAGGAGGTGAGATGACTAGAAACGATTCGGTTGTCCGTTTTATGTGGATTAATTGTCGGAGTAGAGGACCTTGTGCATTTCAGGTAAAAAACCAACTCAATGTTTATATCCCACGACAAATTAGCTAGCAACAGCAAGCTAGCTAAATAGGACAAATTAGCTAGCTTGTGCAAGCTAGCTTGCCATAAATATTTAATGCTTTTTAATGCTTTTTCTTTTTTGCTTCACAGCCGGTTTGGGTTCCGTGTTATAGTTGATGTGCTTCATAGCACATATACCTGCTCTCTCATACAGCATACAGCTGTCTACCTGTGTATGTGTGACTGTTCTACTTGTGAGGACAGTGACTGTGCTACTTGTGAGGACAGTGACTGTTCTACTTGTGAGGACAGTGACTGTGCTACTTGTGAGGACAGTGACTGTGCTACTTGTGAGGACAGTGACTGTGCTACTTGTGAGGACAGTGACTGTGCTATTTGTGAGGACAGTGACTGTGCTATTTGTGAGGACAGTGACTGTGCTACTTGTGAGGACAGTGACTGTTCTACTTGTGAGGTCAGTGACTGTTCTACTTGTGAGGACAGTGACTGTGCTATTTGTGAGGACAGTGACTATGCTACTTGTGAGGACAGTGACTGTGTTATTTGTGAGGACAGTGACTGTTCTACTTGTGAGGACAGTGACTGTGCTATTTGTGAAGACAGTGACTGTGCTACTTGTGAGGACAGTGACTGTGCTACTTGTGAGGACAGTGACTGTGCTACTTGTGAGGACAGTGACTGTTCTACTTGTGAGGACAGTGACTGTTCTACTTGTGAGGACAGTGACTGTTCTACTTGTGAGGACAGTGACTGTGCTACTTGTGAGGACAGTGACTGTGCTACTTGTGAGGACAGTGACTGTTCTACTTGTGAGGACAGTGACTGTGCTACTTGTGAGGACAGTGACTGTGCTACTTGTGAGGACAGTGACTGTTCTACTTGTGAGGAGAGTGACTGTGCTACTTGTGAGGACAGTGACTGTGCTACTTGTGAGGACAGTGACTGTTCTACTTGTGAGGACAGTGACTGTGCTACTTGTGAGGACAGTGACTGTTCTATTTGTGAGGACAGTGACTGTGCTACTTGTGAGGACAGTGACTGTTCTACTTGTGAGGACAGTGACTGTGCTACTTGTGAGGACAGTGACTGTGCTACTTGTGAGGACAGTGACTGTGCTATTTGTGAGGACAGTGACTGTGCTACTTGTGAGGACAGTGACTGTGCTACTTGTGAGGACAGTGACTGTTCTATTTGTGAGGACAGTGACTGTGCTACTTGTGAGGACAGTGACTGTTCTATTTGTGAGGACAGTGACTGTGCTACTTGTGAGGACAGTGACTGTGCTACTTGTGAGGACAGTGGCTGTGCTACTTGTGAGGACAGTGACTGTTCTATTTGTGAGGACAGTGACTGTGCTACTTGTGAGGACAGTGACTGTGCTACTTGTGAGTACAGTGACTGTGCTACTTGGTGTAGACTAAACTCATTCCATCACACACAGCATTAAAAACAACTGTGACGACAGCTAGGAAGGGAGAAGGATCTCTTTGGCTTAATTATTTTTTATCACATCGTTGCAAGTTCTGCTAAACTAAACAGTGAGAAGAGGGGAGAAGAGGAGGAGGGGGGGAGAGGAGAGGGGAGAAGAGGAGGAGAGGGGAGAAGAGGAGGAGCAGGGAGAGGAGAGGGGAGAAGAGGAGGAGAGGGGAGAAGAGGAGAGGAAGGATAAGAGAAGAAAGGAGAGCTGGAAAAGGCAGGAGAGAAGGAGAGGAGGAGAGGAGAGGAGGAGAGGAGAAGATAGCAGCCAGGTTTGATTTACACTCCACTCATAAGACAGACAAAGCGATTGCAAATAGCTTGGTGAATTAACACTGGGGGAAAGCTGTTAACCAGAGACTCCCAGAGCGACGCAGCAAGAAAAATAACACTCAGTCACTGGTTTACAGAGGGAAGAAAAGAGAGAGGTTGAAACAACTCCAAACCTCGGCTAAATACCTTTTCATACACTAGGAACATTTCTAAAACAATGTCTAAAACTATGTCAAAAACAGGCTTTGACGGCTGAAAGAACACATGTTTTCTTTGTTTCCTAATCAGGGACTGGTTTCTGAATCACTCTGTTAAATCAAACATTCCCCGAGCATAGTGACTGAATCACTCTGTTTAACCAACCGTTCCCCGAGCATAGTGTCTGTCCCAAGCTACAGGGGTGTCTGTCCCAAGCTACAGGGGTGTCTGTCCCAAGCTACAGGGGTGTCTGTCCCAAGCTACAGGGGTGTCTGTCCCAAGCTACAGGGGTGTCTGTCCCAAGCTACAGGGGTGTCTGTCCCAAGCTACAGGGGTGTCTGTCCCAAGCTACAGGGGTGTCTGTCCCAAACTACAGGGGTGTCTGTCCCAAGCTACAGGGGTGTCTGTCCCAAGCTACAGGGGTGTCTGTCCCAAACTACAGGGGTGTCTGTCCCAAGCTACAGGGGTGTCTGTCCCAAGCTACAGGGGTGTCTGTCCCAAGCTACAGGGGTGTCTGTCCCAAGCTACAGGAGTGTCTGTCCCAAGCTACAGGGGTGTCTGTCCCAAGCTACAGGGGTGTCTGTCCCAAGCTACAGGGGTGTCTGTCCCAAGCTACAGGGGTGTCTGTCCCAAGCTACAGGGGTGTCTGTCCCAAACTACAGGGGTGTCTGTCCCAAGCTACAGGGGTGTCTGTCCCAAACTACAGGGGTGTCTGTCCCAAGCTACAGGGGTGTCTGTCCCAAGCTACAGGGGTGTCTGTCCCAAGCTACAGGGGTGTCTGTCCCAAGCTACAGGGGTGTCTGTCCCAAGCTACAGGGGTGTCTGTCCCAAGTGGAACCCTATTCACTTGATAGCGCACTAATTCTAACCAGGGCCCAAAAGGGTGGCCCAGAGATACAGGAAGGAGTATGGACAGGTGATGACATCAGCAGATGCCTGATTGGATAACTCAGGGTGTGGATGAGTGGAAGATGGGTAGGAGGAAGAGTCAGCAATATAAACACACACACACACACACACACAGACACACGCGCACACACGCGCACACACACACACACACACACACACACACACACACACACACACACACACACACACACACACACACACACACACACACACACACACACACACACACACACACACACACACACACACACACACACACACACACACACACTCCCTGTTTTCACATACCTTAGATCCTTGTCTTCCTGGGTAACCGGGTAATCCAGGGACACCAAGTTTACCCTAAACAACAACAAAGAAAATACAGGTTCTTAAAAACAGATCAAGATAGTGACAGTGATAGTGGTAGTGGTAGTGGTAGTGGTGGTGGTAGTGGTAGGGTTAGTGATAGTGACAGTGGTAGTGGTAGTGGTAGTGGTAGGGTTAGTGATAGTGACAGTGATAGTGGTAGTGGTAGTGGTAGTGGTAGTGGTAGTGATAGTGGTAGTGGTAGTGGTAGTGGTAGTGGTAGTGATAGTGGTAGGGTTAGTCATAGTGGTAGGGTTAGTGATAGTGGTAGGGTTAGTGGTAGTGGTAGTGGTAGTGGTAGTGGTAGGGTTAGTGATAGTGACAGTGATAGTGGTAGTGGTAGTGGTAGTGGTAGGGTTAGTGATAGTGACAGTGATAGTGGTAGTGGTAGTGGTAGTGATAGTGGTAGTGGTAGTGATAGTGGTAGTGGTGGTGGTAGGGTTAGTGATAGTGACAGTGATAGTGGTAGTGGTAGTGGTAGTGATAGTGGTAGTGGTAGTGATAGTGGTAGTGGTGGTGGTAGGGTTAGTGATAGTGATAGTGGTAGTGGTGGTGGTAGGGTTAGTGATAGTGGTAGTGATAGTGGTAGTGGTAGTGGTAGGGTTAGTGATAGTGGTAGTGGTAGTGGTAGGGTTAGTGATAGTGGTAGTGGTAGTGGTAGTGATAGTGGTAGGGTTAGTGATAGTGATAGTGGTAGTGGTAGTGGTAGTGGTAGGGTTAGTGATAGTGACAGTGATAGTGGTAGTGGTAGTGGTAGTGATAGTGGTAGTGGTAGTGGTAGTGGTAGTGGTAGTGATAGTGGTAGGGTTAGTGATAGTGACAGTGATAGTGGTAGTGGTAGTGGTAGTGATAGTGGTAGTGGTAGTGGTAGTGGTAGGGGTAGTGATAGTGATAGTGGTAGTGATAGTGGTAGTGGTAGTGGTAGTGGTAGTGGTAGTGATAGTGGTGGTGGTAGTGGTAGTGGTAGTGGTAGTGGTAGTGGTAGTGGTAGTGGTAGTGGTAGGGTTAGTGATAGTGACAGTGATAGTGATAGTGGTAGTGGTAGTGGTAGTGGTAGTGGTAGTGGTAGTGATAGTGGTGGTGGTAGGGTTAGTGATAGTGATAGTGGTAGTGATAGTGATGGTGGTAGTGGTAGTGGTAGTGATAGTGGTAGGGTTAGTGATAGTGGTAGGGTTAGTGATAGTAGTAGTGGTAGTGGTAGTGATAGTGGTAGTGGTAGTGGTAGTGGTAGTGGTAGTGGTAGTGATAGTGATAGTGATAGTGGTAGTGGTAGTGGTAGTGATAGGGTTAGTGATAATGATAGTGATAGTGGTAGTGGTAGGGTTAGTGGTAGGATTAGTGGTAGGTTTAGTGATAGTGATAGTGGTAGGGTTAGTCATAGTGATAGGATTAGTGATAGGGTTAGTGATAGTGGTAGTGGTAGTGGTAGTGATAGTGGTAGTGGTAGTGGTAGTGATTGTTTTAGTGGTAGTGACAGTTTTAGTGATAGTGATAGTTTTACTGCGATGTGATAGTTTTAGTGATAGTGACGACCGTGATTGTGAGGCGTCAGTACCTTCTCTCCAGCCGACCCGATGGGGCCAGCCTCTCCGTTGGGGCCGGAACGACCTTTGGGGCCTTCAGGTCCGTCTTCACCTCTGGTTCCTAGGACACCGAGCTCTCCCTTGTCTCCCTTGATGCCCATGTCGCCCTTGAAACCTGGAAAACCATCCTCTCCCTGAAAAAAACACAGGAAATAGAAATACATGCATTTTGTTCACTGAGCAGTGGGTCATCTTGGACTATTATGGAATATCACCGTCATATTAACAGTGGCAAACTAACTTTAATCATTTAAAAAGTAAAAAAAAAAGAAGATAAATATTTTTTTATTTTACTTGAGCAGCCAGGCATAAGATGCATACACTGTAAACTTGGGATGATAAATGGTGACATCTAGTGGTAGCATGGTTGAATTGCAGAGTCACAGAATATTATGATCTACTGACATCGGCGGGTCAGACCTGAGAATGCAGTTGGCATGTGTTTCTCAACAACCCTCGTACAGAATACCCTTCGGCAGGGCAGCCTAGTGGTTAGAGCGTTGGACTAGTAACAGGGAAAGGTTGCTAGATCGAATCCC
>NC_092108.1:6198420-6273420 GCF_045679555.1 Salvelinus alpinus
ACTCTCTATAATGCTATATAACTCTCTATAACGCTCTATAGCTCTCTGTAACACACCCTATAACTCTCTATACCGCTCTATAACGCTCTATACCTCTATAACTCTCTATAACTCTCTATAACTCTCTATAACTCTCTATAATGCTCTACAACTCTCTATAACTCTCTACAACTCTCTATAACTCTCTATAACCTACAATGCTCTATAACTCTCTACAAATCTCTATAACTCTCTATAATGCTCTATACCTCTATAACTCTCTATAACTCTCTATAACTCTCTATAATGCTCTATACCTCTATAACTCTCTATAACCTACAATGCTATATAACTCTCTATAACTCTATATAACTCTCTATAATGCTCTATAACTCTATATAACTCTATATAACTCTCTATAACTCTCTATAACTCTCTACAACTCTCTATAACTCTCTATAATGCTCTATAACTCTATATAACTCTATATAACTCTCTATAATGCTCTATAACTCTCTATAACTCTCTATAACTCTCTATAACTCTATATAACTCTCTATAACTCTATAAAACCTATAATGCTCTATAACTCTATATAACTCTATATAACTCTCTATAACTCTATATAACTCTCTATAACTCTATAAAACCTATAATGCTCTATAACTCTATATAACTCTCTATAAAGCTCTATAACTCTCTATAACGCTCTATACCTCTGTAACACTCTATAACTCTCTATAATGCTCTATACCTCTATAATGCTCTATAACTCTATAATGCTCTATACCTCTATAATGCTCTATAACTCTATATAACCTACAATGCTCTATAACTCTCTATAACTCTCTATAACTCTCTATAACTCTCTATAACGCTTTATAATGCTCTATACCTCTGTAACTCTCTATAACGCTCTATACCTCTATAATGCTCTATACCTCTATAATGCTCTATAACTCTATATAACCTACAATGCTCTATAACTCTCTATAACTCTCTATAACTCTCTATAACGCTTTATAATGCTCTATACCTCTGTAACGCTCTATAATGCTCTATACCTCTATAATGCTCTATAACTCTCTATAACGCTCTATAATGCTCTATACCTCTATAATGCTCTATACCTCTATAATGCTCTATAACTCTATATACCTCTCTATAACGCTCTATAACTCTCTATAACGCTTTATAACTCTCTATAACTCTCTATAAAGCTCTAAAACTCTATAACTCTCTATAACTCTCTTCCTACAGAATAATAGATGCCAGTCTCAAGCTGTTGCATTTATCACAAGACGATTCTACTAGTTTTCACTAAAAGTGTATGTATGCTGTTTGTCTCACTGCATGGAACAACGTGTTGTTGTGTCCCCTGGCATTGGCAACTTCCTGATACCAGGTTTGATTGAGTGGCGCCGAAGATCTAAGACTTGAACTGCTGTGACTTTTTGTATTCTGAGAGTCAGTGTTGTGAAACAGCGTCCTCTCCAAACACAGGCCGTAGAGCAAGAGTCATCTGGGAGCGGCTTAGGAATACTAGATCTGCCTTGAGACTGTGTTAGATCACATGCCTGCTGAGACCATAGCGGAACAGACAACAATAAATATTGATACAGATGAAAGGAGGCCTTTGGGATGTTGTGGGTGTTTGGTATAGGGTGTGTGTACTGCTTTCAAGTGTTTGTTAAGACAGATTTAGAAAAACACAAGCTGTGTATGTAACGTAACAAAGGCCTAATTCAGCGGAGCTCAGTTGCATTGGAGAGACTGAAGGAGGGGTTCCATTTACAGTAAACTGAGTCATGGGTTTACGTCCCAAATGACACCCTATTCCCTATGTAGTGCACTACCTTACACCAGAGTCCTATGGAACCCTATTCCCTATGTAGTGCACTACTTTTCACCAGAGTCCTATGGAACCCTATTCCCTATGTAGTGCACTACTTTACACCAGAGTCCTATGGAACCCTATTCCCTACGTAGTGCACTACTTTACACCAGAGTCCTATGGAACCCTATTCCCTATGTAGTGCACTACTTTACACCAGAGTCCTATGGAACCCTATTCCCTACGTAGTCCACTACTTTACACCAGAGTCCTATGGAACCCTATTCCCTACGTAGTGCACTACTTTACACCAGAGTCCTATGGAACCCTATTCCCTATGTAGTGCACTACTTTACACCAGAGTCCTATGGAACCCTATTCCCTATGTAGTGCACTACTTTTGACAAGGGCCCATAGTATGTTATGTCTAAGGTCAGTCAGGTTAGTCAGGTCAGTCAGGTCAGTCAAGACAGTCAGGACAGTCAGGTCAGTCAAGACAGTCAAGACAGTCAGGTCAGTCAGGTCAGTCAGGTCAGTCAAGACAGTCAGGTAAGTCAGGACAGTCAGGACAGTCAGGTCAGTCAAGACAGTCAGGTCAGTCAGGTCAGTCAGGTCAGTCAGGTCAGTCAAGACAGTCAGGTCAGTCAGGTCAGTCAGGACAGTCAGGACAGTCAGGTCAGTCAAGACAGTCAGGTCAGTCAGGTCAGTCAGGTCAGTCAAGACAGTCAGGACAGTCAGGTCAGTCAAGACAGTCAGGTCAGTCAGGTCAGTCAGGTCAGTCAAGACAGTCAGGTCAGTCAAGACAGTCAGTCAGGTCAGTCAGGTCAGTCAGGTCAGTCAAGACAGTCAGGACAGTCAGGTCAGTCAAGACAGTCAGGTCAGTCAGGTCAGTCAGGTCAGTCAGGACAGTCAGGTCAGTCAGGACAGTCAGGACAGTCAGGTCAGTCAGGACAGTCAGGTCAGTCAGGTCAGTCAGGTCAGTCAGTACAGTCAGGTCAGTCAAGACAGCCAGGTCAGTGAATTGAAGTGGTGCTGCTCTAGACTGGAATGAGGCCCTGTTTTTAGTGTATTCACTTCCCCTCCAGTGATCTGTAGTGACAGGATAGTTGTGTGGCAGAGGACTGAGTGATATGTCTTGTGATGTTACCGGTTTAACCAGATATACTTTCTTACCTGGTTTCCTTTGGGACCAGCTTGGCCATCCAGTCCAGCGAGACCCTGTGAACAACATGTCATTCATTATTAACACATGAAGTATACTTTTGCAGCAGTAATGGTATTGCAGTAGTATTGCTGTATTATAGAGGTACTGATGCATACAAGCTGTCTGTATAGTTTTACAGCATTACCAGTACAAAGAAGTATTGCATTAGTATTACAGCAGTATTACAGTATTATAGAGGTACTGGTATATACTGTATAGTTTTGCAGCATTAAGCGTATTGTAGTAGTATCATGGTAGTATCATGGTAGTATCATACTAGTATCATGGTAGTATCATGGTGGTATTGTAGCAGTATCATGGTAGTATCATGGTAGTATCATGGTAGTATTGTAGTAGTATCACGGTAGTATCATGGTAGTATTGTAGTAGTATCACGGTAAAATCATGGTAGTATCATGGTAGTATCACGGTAGTATCATGGTAGTATCATGGTAGTATCATGGTAGTATTGTAGCAGTATCATGGTAGTATCATGTTAGTATTGTAGCAGTATCATGGTAGTATCATGGTAGTATCATGGTAGTATCACGGTAGTATCATGGAAGTATCATGGTAGTATCATGGTAGTATTGTAGTAGTATCATGGTAGTATCATGGTAGTATTGTAGCAGTATCATGGTAGTATCATGGTAGTATCATGGAAGTATCATGGTAGTATCATTGTAGTATCATGGAAGTATCACGGTAGTATCATACTAGTATCACGGTAGTATCATGGTAGTATTGTAGCAGTATCATGGTAGTATCATGGAAGTATCATGGTAGTATCATGGTAGTATCATGGTAGTATTGTAGTAGTATCATGGTAGTATCATGGTAGTATCATGGTAGTATCATGGTAGTATCATGGAAGTATCATGGTAGTATCATGGTAGTATCACGGTAGTATCACGGTAGTATTGTAGTAGTATCATGGTAGTATCACGTTAGTATTGTAGTAGTATCATGGTAGTATCACGGTAGTATCACGGTAGTATTGTAGTAGTATCACGCTAGTATCACGGTAGTATTGTAGTAGTATCATGGTAGTATCACGGTAGTATCGCGGTAGTATTGTAGTAGTATCACGGTAGTATCACGGTAGTATTGTAGTAGTATCATGGTAGTATCATGGTAGTATCATGGTAGTATCATGGTAGTATCATGGTAGTATCATACTAGTATCACGGTAGTATCATGGTAGTATTGTAGTAGTATCATGGTAGTATCATGGAAGTATCATGGTAGTATTGTAGTAGTATCATGGTAGTATCATACTAGTATCATGGTAGTATTGTAGTAGTATCATGGTAGTATCATGGAAGTATCATGGTAGTATCATGGTAGTAACACGGTAGTATCACGGTAGTATTGTAGTAGTATCACGCTAGTATCACGGTAGTATTGTAGTAGTATCATGGTAGTATCACGGTAGTATCGCGGTAGTATTGTAGTAGTATCACGGTAGTATCACGGTAGTATTGTAGTAGTATCATGGTAGTATCATGGTAGTATCATGGTAGTATCATGGTAGTATCATGGTAGTATCATACTAGTATCACGGTAGTATCATGGTAGTATTGTAGTAGTATCATGGTAGTATCATGGAAGTATCATGGTAGTATTGTAGTAGTATCATGGTAGTATCATACTAGTATCATGGTAGTATTGTAGTAGTATCATGGTAGTATCATGGAAGTATCATGGTAGTATCATGGTAGTATCACGGTAGTATCACGGTAGTATCATACTAGTATCATGGTAGTATTGTAGTAGTATCATGGTAGTACATGGAAGTATCATGGTAGTATCATGGTAGTATCATGGTAGTATCATACTAGTATCATGGTAGTATCACGGTAGTATCATGGTAGTATCATGGTAGTATCATACTAGTATCATGGTAGTATCACGGTAGTATCATGGTAGTATCATGGTAGTATCATACTAGTATCATGGTAGTATCATGGTAGTATCATGGTAGTATCATGGTAGTATATTGGTAGTATCATGGAAATATCATGGTAGTATCATGGTAGTATCATGGTAGTATCACGGTAGTATCATGGTAGTATCACGGTAGTATCATGGTAGTATCATGGTAGTATCATGGTAGTATCACGGTAGTATCATGGTAGTATCATGGTAGTATCACGGTAGTATCATGGTAGTATCATGGTAGTATCATGGTAGTATCACGGTAGTATCATGGTAGTATCATGGTAGTATCATGGTAGTATTGTAGTAGTATCATGGTAGTATCATGGTAGTATCATGGTAGTATTGTAGAGGTAATGTATACATACACGCTGTCCACCAGTCCCAGGTGATCCCCTAGGGCCAAGCAGACCTCTAGGTCCCTGTATGATAGAAAGACATAAAGTAAGACAAAAACACATACATAAACATGACATGTTGTTTAACTGACCCAGTAACTGATCCAGTAACTTACAGTACTCGTACTAGTCTTTGTGATATGAGTGTGTGTACATTCAGGCCACTGTATGAGTATCGAAAGCCACAGTACTTACACTAGACTCTGTCTCGTGAGATGTGTTTTAATGTCAGAGTAAGACGGTAGCCTACTCACTCAGGTACTATGAGATAGCAGTGTTAGTAAAACAGTGTTAGTAAAATTTAGCTTAGCTAAATTGGAGAAACACTGCCCTCATGTGGACAAATGTGGTAACTAAAGGTACTGAACAGTTGGGCGCGAGGATAAATCTGTTTCAGCTTCCAGTCTGTTCTTTCTTTTTGGACATTTGTGTGAGAAAAATATTTTCGAAAACAAATATCTGGTTACCAAAATGGGTACACAGGGATGGAGAAACAGTGATGCAGGCCAAGTAGACCAAACACTAACCAACAATTTTCCTCCGTTACCCCTCTGCTACGGTCCTCAGAGGGTTTTCCAAACTCGCCCCTCGTGACCCCAAAGGGTGAACGTTTTAGTTTAGTTTCCCCCTTAAAATAATCAACTATTCACCAAGCTTTGATCGTTTGAATGAACTGTGTAGTGTTAGGGGGGGAAAAACCAAAAAACCTGCACCTCTTGGGGTCCCGAGGATCCGAGATTGGATCCCAGTCAGCAGGAGAATGTGTCCATGGAGACATCCCAAATAGCACTGTGTCCCCTACATAGTGCACTACTTTTGATCAGAGCGCATAGAAAATAGGTTGCCATTTGGGATGCTTCACAAAACATTTCTCAGAGGAGACGTGAGGAGATATTAGCCACTCCCACTCCCTCTGTCGTATTTTCTGTCAGGAGATATAAGCCACTCCCACTCCCTCTGTTGTATTTTCTGTCAGGAGATATAAGCCACTCCCACTCCCTCTGTCGTATTTTCTGTCAGGAGATATTAGCCACTCCCACTCCCTCTATCGTATTTTCTGTCAGGAGATATAAGCCACTCCCACTCCCTCTGTTGTATTTTCTGTCAGGAGATATAAGCCACTCCCACTCCCTCTGTCGTATTTTCTGTCAGGAGATATAAGCCACTCCCACTCCCTCTGTCGTATTTTCTGTCAGGAGATATAAGCCACTCCCACTCCCTCTGTCGTATTTTCTGTCAGGAGATATAAGCCACTCCCACTCCCTCTGTCGTATTTTCTGTCAGGAGATATAAGCCACTCCCACTCCCTCTGTCGTATTTTCTGTCAGGAGATATAAGCCACTCCCACTCCCTCTGTCGTATTTTCTGTCAGGAGATATAAGCCACTCCCACTCCCTCTGTCGTATTTTCTGTCAGGAGATATAAGCCACTCCCACTCCCTCTGTCGTATTTTCTGTCAGGAGATATAAGCCACTCCCACTCCCTCTGTTGTATTTTCTGTCAGGAGACATAAGCCACTCCCACTCCCTCTGTTGTATTTTCTGTCAGGAGATATAAGCCACTCCCACTCCCTCTGTCGTATTTTCTGTGAGGAGATATAAGCCACTCCCACTCCCTCTGTCGTATTTTCTGTCAGGAGATATAAGCCACTCCCATTCCCTCTGTTGTATTTTCTGTCAGGAGATATAAGCCACTCCCACTCCCTCTGTCGTATTTTCTGTCAGGAGATATAAGCCACTCCCATTCCCTCTGTTGTATTTTCTGTCAGGAGATATAAGCCACTCCCACTCCCTCTGTTGTATTTTCTGTCAGGAGATATAAGCCACTCCCACTCCCTCTGTTGTATTTTCTGTCAGGAGATATAAGCCACTCCCATTCCCTCTGTCGTATTTTCTGTCAGGAGATATAAGCCACTCCCACTCCCTCTGTTGTATTTTCTGTCAGGAGATATAAGCCACTCCCACTCCCTCTGTTGTATTTTCTGTCAGGAGATATAAGCCACTCCCACTCCCTCTGTCGTATTTTCTGTCAGGAGATATAAGCCACTCCCACTCCCTCTGTCGTATTTTCTGTCAGGAGATATAAGCCACTCCCACTCCCTCTGTCGTATTTTCTGTCAGGAGATATAAGCCACTCCCACTCCCTCTGTCATATTTTCTGTCAGGAGATATAAGCCACTCCCATTCCCTCTGTCGTATTTTCTGTCTGGAGATATAAGCCACTCCCACTCCCTCTGTCGTATTTTCTGTCAGGAGATATAAGCCACTCCCACTCCCTCTGTCGTATTTTCTGTCAGGAGATATAAGCCACTCCCACTCCCTCTGTCGTATTTTCTGTCAGGAGATATAAGCCACTCCCACTCCCTCTGTCATATTTTCTGTCAGGAGATATAAGCCACTCCCACTCCCTCTGTCGTATTTTCTGTCAGGAGATCTAAGCCACTCCCACTCCCTCTGTCGTATTTTCTGTCAGGAGATATAAGCCACTCCCACTCCGTTTGTCTCACTCCTCTCACCAAGGACACCATTTATATTGTGATGGACATAGCAGGCAGGAATACCATCATGGATGGAAGGATGGGAGAGGAGCAGAGGGGAGGGGTTTGGAGAGGAGGGGAGGGGTAGGGAGAGGGAGAGGAGAAGAGAAGAGGGGAGGGGTAGGAGAGGTAGGAGGGGTAGGAGAGGAGGGGAGGGGAGGGGTAGGGAGAGGAGAAGAGGGGAGGGGTAGGAGAGGAGGGGAGGGGAGGGGAGGGAGCAGAGGGGAGGGGTAGGGAGAGGAGAAGAGGGTAGGGGTAGGGAAGAGGAGAACAGGGGAGGGGTAGGGAGAGGAGAAGAGGGGAGGGGTAGGAGAGGAGAAGAGGGGAGGGGTAGGGAGAGGAGAAGTGGGGAGGGGTAGGGAGAGGAGAAGAGGGGAGGGGTAGGGAGAGGAGAAGAGGGGTACGGAGAGGAGAAGAGGGGTGGGGTATGGAGAGGAGAAGAGGGGACGGGTAGGAAGAGGAGAAAAGGGGAGGGGTAGGAGAGGAGAAGAGGGGTAGGAGAGGAGGGGAGGGGTAGGGAGAGGAGAAGAGGGGAGGGGTAGGAGAGGAGGGGAGGGGAGGGGTAGGAGAGGAGAAGAGGGGAGGGGTAGGGAAAGGAGAAGAGGGGAGGGGTAGGGAGAGGAGAAGAGGGGAGGGGTAGGGAGAGGAGAAGAGGGGTGGGGTAGGGAGAGGAGAAGAGGGGACGGGTAGGAAGAGGAGAAAAGGGGAGGGGTAGGAGAGGAGAAGAGGGGAGAAGTAGGGAGAGGAGGATTGGGGAAAAGAGTGTTGGGAGGAAAGTGAAAGGAGAGAAGGGTGATGTCTTTGTTGTAATGGGCATAGAGGGTAGGATGCAGGTAAGGAGTGCATGTGTGTGTGTTGGAGTGTGTGTGTGTATGTTGGCGCGTGTGTGTGTGTTGGGGCGTGTGTGTGTTGGGGTGAAGGAGACCGGGCCGGTTAGGTGAGGTAATCTTCAACCTCTGGGCCACAGTGTTCCTTGGACCTGTTTGAATCATGATACTCCGTTACACAAGTCTATTACCGCCTGACATTGGCATTACATTGGCATTATAAAAGGCTTACGCTCTCTCCTGCCAGACCACGTTGTCCGATCTCACCGTCCTCGCCCTGTGGAGAACAGACAGAACAGAAGACTGGGTTATTGAGAGAAAAGAGGAACAGAGTTGGCAGACAGCATCATGGGAGATGTAGTTTGGGGTACTCACTCTTTGGCCATCCTCTCCTGGAGCACCTGGAGAGCCGTTGGAACCCAGCTCACCCTGTAGAGAGAGAGAGAGAGAGAGAGAGAGAGAGAGAGAGAGAGAGAGAGAGAGAGAGAGAGAGAGAGAGAGAGAGAGAGAGAGAGAGAGAGAGAGAGAGAGAGAGAGAGAGAGAGAGAGAGAGAGAGAGAGAGAATAGAAGACAGGAAGGGAGATGGAGATAGGAGAGATAGAAGACAGGACGGGAGATGGAGATAGGAGAGATAGAAGACAGGACGGGAGATGGAGATAGGAGAGATAGAGGACAGGACGGGAGATGGAGATAGGAGAGAATAGAAGACAGGAAGGGAGATGGAGATAGGAGAGATAGAAGACAGGAAGGGAGATGGAGATAGGAGAGATAGAAGACAGGAAGGGAGATGGAGATAGGAGAGATAGAAGACAGGAAGGGAGATGGAGATAGGAGAGATAGAAGACAGGAAGGGAGATGGAGATAGGAGAGATAGAAGACAGGAAGGGAGATGGAGATAGGAGAGATAGAAGACAGGAAGGGAGATGGAGATAGGAGAGAATAGAATACAGGAAGGGAGATGGAGATAGGAGAGAATAGAATACAGGAAGGGAGATGGAGATAGGAGAGAATAGAATACAGGAAGGGAGATGGAGATAGGAGAGAATAGAATACAGGAAGGGAGATGGAGATAGGAGAGAATAGAATACAGGAAGGGAGATGGAGATAGGAGAGATAGAAGACAGGAAGGGAGATGGAGATAGGAGAGATAGAAGACAGGAAGGGAGATGGAGATAGGAGAGAATAGAAGACAGGAAGGGAGATGGAGATAGGAGAGAATAGAATACAGGAAGGGAGATGGAGATAGGAGAGATAGAATACAGGAAGGGAGATGGAGATAGGAGAGAATAGAATACAGGAAGGGAGATGGAGATAGGAGAGAATAGAATACAGGAAGGGAGATGGAGATAGGAGAGAATAGAATACAGGAAGGGAGATGGAGATAGGAGAGATAGAAGACAGGAAGGGAGATGGAGATAGGAGAGAATAGAATACAGGAAGGGAGATGGAGATAGGAGAGAATATAATACAGGAAGGGAGATGGAGATAGGAGAGATAGAAGACAGGAAGGGAGATGGAGATAGGAGAGAATAGAATACAGGAAGGGAGATGGAGATAGGAGAGAATAGAATACAGGAAGGGAGATGGAGATAGGAGAGAATAGAATACAGGAAGGGAGATGGAGATAGGAGAGATAGAAGACAGGAAGGGAGATGGAGATAGGAGAGATAGAAGACAGGAAGGGAGATGGAGATAGGAGAGATAGAAGACAGGAAGGGAGATGGAGATAGGAGAGAATAGAATACAGGAAGGGAGATGGAGATAGGAGAGAATAGAATACAGGAAGGGAGATGGAGATAGGAGAGATAGAAGACAGGAAGGGAGATGGAGATAGGAGAGATAGAAGACAGGAAGGGAGATGGAGATAGGAGAGAATAGAATACAGGAAGAGGATGTGTAAAAATAAAGAGTAAATAGAGAAAGAAAGATAGAAAGAAGCAGAAAGAAAAGAGAAATATTTTTTGTCATTATATACATGGCTGCCATTCTTGGAATGGACTATTATAGTTTCCACTAGTTATATAGCTTAACTCTTATACGAGGCCTTGTCTTTACTCTGTCTGCTCTGTCATGATGTAGCACAGGATTAGGGTTAGCAGGCCAGAGATCAGTCCTGTGTCTGGAAATACAGTCTCTCTGTTGATCTCTGCAGTTTTATTTCTAGACTATACGGGCCCCGAATTACACAAACTACAAACTCAGCACTGTTGTACTAAGGAGTTTATTTTCTACCAAAGGCCTGTGTGGGTGTGTGTACTGTGTGTGTGTGTGTGTGTGTGTGTGTGTGTGTGTGTGTGTGTGTGTGTGTGTGTGTGTGTGTGTGTGTGTACTGTGTGGGTGTGTGTGGGTGAGGGTGTGGGTGTGTGTGTGTGTGTGTGTGTGTGTGTGTGTGTGTGTGTGTGTGTGTGTGTGTGTGTGTGTGTGTGTGTGTGTGTGTGTGTGTGTGTGTGTGTGTGTGTGTGTGTGTGTGTGTGTGTGAGAGGGACCTCTAAAGGCCAGTTCATAGTGAATCAGCCTGGTCTGGAGTTAGGTGGATCCTCTCCCACTATAATTAGGTGAATGTTATAACGAGCTACTAATGTCTGTCAACACTGGGGCGGTGACAGTAAGCTACAACACACGCACGCACGCACGCACGCACGCACACACACACACACACACACACACACACACACACACACACACACACACACACACACACACACACACACACACACACACACACACACACACACACACACACACACACACACACACACACACACACACACACACACACAGCTAGAAACGAGACGTTGATTAGTGCACATCGGCCCTCTCTCTACTCTGGCTAGAGGTTATCCTGTCACTGCACTGATCAGACACTGCAGTTAGTGCCCAGTAATGAGTGAGTCTTGAGTTTCACAGATTGATAGCTAGTTGGCCCATCAATAAACAGCATGCTGATTGGTAGGCTTTAGCTCAACAACCTCACAAGCTCATCACGCTGCATGGTTCACCGAACGACCGTTCGTTTAACACCTACCCTGTGCCCCTTCTCTCCGGGGAGACCTGGTAACCCGTCGAATCCTCGGTCCCCCTGTACAGGTCACAGCCGGAGCAACAACAACAGGAGAGATCAGCATCACATCACATTACCCAATGTCAGTAGACAAATGTACAGTAGCTAAAGTTCAGAGACTGAAGATAGTATTTCATAATGATCTGGTTAATAGTTATTGTTTAGAGACTGAAGATAGTACTTCATAATGATCTGTTTAATAGTTACTGTTTAGAGATACTTCATAATGATCTGTTTAATAGTTACTGTTTAGAGATACTTCATAATGATCTGTTTAATAGTTATTGTTTAGAGACTGAAGATAGTACTTCATAATTATCTGTTTAATAGTTACTGTTTAGAGATACTTCATAATGATCTGTTTAATAGTTACTGTTTAGAGATACTTCATAATGATCTGTTTAATAGTTATTGTTTAGAGATACTTCATAATGATCTGTTAACTAGTTATTGTTTAGAGATACTACATAATGATCTGTTTAATAGTTAAAGTTCAGAGACTGAAGATAGTACTACATAATGATCTGTTTAATAGTTAAAGTTCAGAGACTGAAGATAGTACTTCATAATGATCTGTTAACTAGTTAGTGTTTAGAGATACTACATAATGATCTGTTAACTAGTTATTGTTTAGAGATACTACATAATGATCTGTTTAATAGTTAAAGTTCAGAGACTGAAGATAGTACTTCATAATGATCTGTTTAATAGTTATTGTTTAGAGATACTACATAATGATCTGTTAACCAGTTATTGTTTAGAGATACTTCATAATGATCTGTTTAATAGTTAAAGTTTAAAGACTGAAGATAGTACTTCATAATGATCTGTTTACTAGTTAAAGTTCAGAGACTGAAGATAGTACTTCATAATGATCTGTTAACTAGTTAGTGTTTAGAGATACTACATAATGATCTGTTAACTAGTTATTGTTTAGAGATACTACATAATGATCTGTTTAATAGTTATTGTTTAGAGATACTACATAATGATCTGTTAACTAGTTATTGTTTAGAGATACTACATAATGATCTGTTTAATAGTTATTGTTTAGAGATACTACATAATGATCTGTTTACTAGTTATTGTTTAGAGATACTACATAATGATCTGTTAACTAGTTATTGTTTAGAGATACTACATAATGATCTGTTTAATAGTTATTGTTTAGAGATACTACATAATGATCTGTTTAATAGTTATTGTTTAGAGATACTACATAATGATCTGGCTAATAGTTATTGTTTAGAGATACTACATAATGATCTGTTCAATAGTTATTGTTTAGAGACTGTATATGTTGGTGGATACCTGCAGAAGTGGTTGTACATACCTTGCCCCCCGACTCTCCTGGCATACCCCTGGAACCATCAGCTCCATTACGACCCTGTGGGAAACCCGAGATCATACAGAGGTCATACAGAGGTCATACAGAGGTCATACCAGAGGTCATACAGAGGTCAAACCAGAGGTCATACCAGAGGTCAGTGGAACATACACACATACAGTATGCATCACGTTTCCTAAATAAACGATGTATAAATAGATGAATATGTATTAACACAGGACATTATTATAGTTGTTGTAGTCTGTGAATCAAAAGAGGTAATTGGGATCCTCTGAGTCTAGAGAATGACACACACACACACACACACACACACACACACACACACACACACACACACACACACACACACACACACACACACACACACACACACACACACACACACACACACACACACACACACACACACACACACACACACACACACAGACGTACACACAGACGTACACACAGACATATGTACACACACACAGACATACGTACACACACACAGACACACACACACACACACACACACACACACACACACACACACACACACACACACACACACACACACACACACACACACACACACACACACACACACACACACACGGAAACACACACACACGATAGTCAAACACACAAAAATGTGTGTGCTCTCTTCAGCTCACTCTAGGCAGGCTTCAAACCATTGCCAGGCCTTAGCTGGTTCACCACAATGCGTGGAGAAACACAAATCCAAGATGGCGTAGCAGTCGGACGTGTCTTTGTCATGTCCTGTCCCGTGTAAATAGTCTTCGTATTTTTCGTGTACATTTCGTATATATTTTAATTTCACTTTCCATCTAGGAACTGAATATACATTCCTACATTCCGCCTCACCCAATGTGGTACGGACCTGCTATTTTTTTATACTTTAGAACCGTAACCCCAATCAGAAGCTAGCCAGATAACTAGCTACTAGCTAGTAGTCAGTTAGCCACTGCTGCGGTCTTCACCCTCAACTCGGACACAGCCAGCTTCAATACCGGGCCAATACCTGCCAGTCTGCAAGCGCGATATCAACCCAGAGCATATAGGACTGCTTTTTCTCTACCACATCACCGGATTCCTGACGCAAGCTCTGGACAATTACACCGTATCATCACAGCTAGCTAGCTGCAACCGAGTGGCTACTACTGGCTAACACCTCTGTCCCGAAGCAAGCACCAGTTAGCCTTGAGCTAGCCTCGAGCTAGGCCCATATCTGCCGGCTAGCTGAAGAGGTCTACCAGCGAATTCTTGGGCTACAATACCAGCTACAAGCTAATTTAGCCATTTTTTTTTTTTTTTTTTTTGCCGCTGCTAGTAGCTTTCACCTTCTGCACAGACACCAGCCCTGTTATTAGCCTGGATATTACTCACCAATTTACCAGCATCGGACTGTCTCTCGACAACAACGCCGGATTCCTGCCGTAATCCCTGAGCCACTACTTCTGATCCTCACAGCTAGCTTGCAGCTAGCGCTGCTAGCGCCACTGCCACGAAGCTAGCACCAGTTAGCAAACACAATTCTACAATTCACAACCTCTCTTTCGCCATCGCCATCTGGCTTGGATTCTCTGTCGACACGACCACGTCTGAGCAGACCCCCTCCGTCTGAGCAGACCACCCCCCGGGCTACTAACTTTAAACGCCGCGTGCTAGCTTAGTGGAGGCCTCCCTGCTCCATCTACGGCTGCCCCCTGGACACTATGATCACTTGGCTACATAGCTGATGCATGCTTGACTGTCCATTAATTCACGGTACTCCATTCTGTTTATTTGTGTTTTATCTGTCGGCTCTGTGCTTTAACTCAGGATCTGTGTGTAGTTAATCCGACCCTCTCTGCCTAGTCGTCGCCATTTTTACCTGTTGTTGCTGTGTTAGACTAGCACCCTGTTATTGCTGCTGTTATCTTACCTGTTGTTTTAGCTAGCTCTCCCAATCAAGACCTGCAATCACTTTATGCCTTATTGTATGTCTCTCTCAAATATCAATATGCCTTGCATACTGTTGTTCAGGCTAGTTATCATTATCATTGTTTTGGTTTGCAATGGACCCTGTAGTTCCACTCTCCGTACCTCTGATACCTCCTTGGTCCCACCCCCCACACATGCGGTGACCTCACCCATTGAGACCAGCATGTCCAGAGATACAACCTCTCTTATCATCACCCAGTGCCTGGGCTTGCCTCCGCTGTACCCACGCCCCACCATACCCCTGTCTGCACATTATGCCCAGAATCTATTCTACCACGCCCATAAATCTGCTCCTTTTATTCTTTGTCCCCAACGCTCTAGGCGACCAGTTTTGATAGCCTTTAGCCGCACCCTCATCCTACTACTCCTCTGTTCCTCGGGTGATGTGGAGGTAAACCCAGGCCCTGCATGTCCCCAGTCACCCTCATTTGTTGACTTCTGTGATCGAAAAAGCCTTGGCCTCATGCATGTCAACATCAGAAGCCTCCTCCCTAAGTTTGCCTTACTCACCGCTTTAGCACACTCTGCCAACCCTGATGTCCTTGCCGTGTCCGAATCCTGGCTTAGGAAGGCCACCAAAAATTCTGAGATTTCCATACCCAACTATAACACTTTCCGTCAAGATAGAACTGCCAAAGGGGGAGGAGTTGCAATCTACTGCAGAGATAGCCTGCAAAGTTCTGTCATACTTTCCAGGTCTATGCCCAAACAGTTCGAACTTCTAATTTTAAAAATTAATCTCTCCAGAAATAAGTCTCTCACTGTTGCCGCCTGCTACCGACCCCCCTCAGCTCCCAGCTGTGCCCTGGACACCATCTGTGAATTGATCGCTCCCCATCTAGCTTCAGAGTTTGTTCTGTTAGGTGACCTAAACTGGGATATGCTTAACACCCCGGCAGTCCTACAATCCAAGCTTGATGCCCTCAATCTCACACAAATCATCAAGGAACCCACCAGGTACAACCCTAAATCCGTAAACATGGGCACCCTAATAGACATTATCCTGACCAACCTGCCCTCCAAATACACCTCTGCTGTCTTCAATCAAGATCTCAGCGATCACTGCCTCATTGCCTGTATCCGCCACGGGTCCGCGGTCAAACGACCACCCCTCATCACTGTCAAACGCTCCCTAAAACACTTCTGCGAGCAGGCCTTTCTAATCGACCTGGCCCGGGTACCCTGGAAGGATATTGACCTCATCCCGTCAGTTGAGGATGCCTGGTCATTCTTTAAATGTTACTTCCTCACCATATTAGACAAGCATGCTCCGTTCAAAAAATGCAGAACCAAGAACAGATATAGCCCTTGGTTCACTCCAGACCTGACTGCCCTCGACCAGCACAAAAACATCCTGTGGCGAACTGCAATAGCATCGAAGAGCCCCCGCGATATGCAACTGTTCAGGGAAGTCAGGAACCAATACACGCAGTCAGTCAGGAAAGCAAAGGCCAGCTTTTTCAAGCAGAAA
Organism: Salvelinus alpinus; assembly: GCF_045679555.1. Lineage (NCBI taxonomy): Eukaryota > Metazoa > Chordata > Actinopteri > Salmoniformes > Salmonidae > Salvelinus > Salvelinus alpinus. The sequence goes on from NC_092108.1 coordinate 6,215,004, forward strand.
TTTGCATCCTGTAGCTCTAACTCCAAAAAGTTCTGGGATACTGTAAAGTCCATGGAGAACAAGAGCACCTCCTCCCAGCTGCCCACTGCACTGAGGCTAGGTAACACGGTCACCACCGATAAATCCGTGATAATCGAAGACTTCAACAAGCATTTCTCAATGGCTGGCCATGCCTTCCTCCTGGCGACTCCAACCTTGGCCAACAGCCCCGCCCCCTCCGCTGCTACTCGCCCAAGCCTCCCCAGCTTCTCCTTTACCCAAATCCAGATAGCAGATGTTCTGAAAGAGCTGGAAAACCTGGACCCATACAAATCATCTGGGCTTGACAATCTGGACCCCCTATTTCTGAAACTGTCCGCCGCCATTGTCGCACCCCCTATCACCAGCCTGTTCAACCTCTCCTTCGTATCATCTGAGATCCCCAAGGATTGGAAAGCTGCCGCGGTCATCCCCCTCTTCAAAGGGGGAGACACCCTGGACCCAAACTGTTACAGACCTATATCCATCCTGCCCTGCCTATCTAAGGTCTTCGAAAGCCAAGTCAACAAACAGATCACTGACCATCTCGAATCCCACCGTACCTTCTCCGCTGTGCAATCCGGTTTCCGAGCCGGTCATGGGTGCACCTCAGCCACGCTCAAGGTACTAAACGATATCATAACCGCCATCGATAAAAGACATTACTGTGCAGCCGTCTTCATCGACCTGGCCAAGGCTTTCGACTCTGTCAATCACCATATTCTTATCGGCAGACTCAGTAGCCTCGGTTTTTCTAATGACTGCCTTGCCTGGTTCACCAACTACTTTGCAGACAGAGTTCAGTGTGTCAAATCGGAGGGCATGTTGTCCGGTCCTCTGGCAGTCTCTATGGGGGTACCACAGGGTTCAATTCTCGGGCCGACTCTTTTCTCTGTATACATCAATGATGTTGCTCTTGCTGCGGGCGATTCCCTGATCCACCTCTACGCAGACGAGACCATTCTATATACTTCCGGCCCTTCCTTGGACACTGTGCTATCTAACCTCCAAACGAGCTTCAATGCCATACAACACTCCTTCCGTGGCCTCCAACTGCTCTTAAACGCTAGTAAAACCAAATGCATGCTTTTCAACCGTTCGCTGCCTGCACCCGCACACCCGACTAGCATCACCACCCTGGACGGTTCCGACCTAGAATATGTGGACATCTATAAGTACCTAGGTGTCTGGCTAGACTGCAAACTCTCCTTCCAGACTCATATCAAACATCTCCAATCCAAAATCAAAGCAAGAATCGGCTTTCTATTCCGCAACAAAGCCTCCTTCACTCACGCCGCCAAACTTACCCTAGTAAAACTGACTATCCTACCGATCCTCGACTTCGGCGATGTCATCTACAAAATAGCTTCCAATACTCTCCTCAGCAAACTGGATGCAGTTTATCACAGTGCCATTCGTTTTGTTACTAAAGCACCTTATACGACCCACCACTGCGACCTGTATGCCCTAGTCGGCTGGCCCTCGCTACATGTTCGTCGTCAGACCCACTGGCTCCAGGTCATCTACAAGGCTATGCTAGGTAAAGTGCCGCCTTATCTCAGTTCACTGGTCACGATGGCTACACCCACCCGCAACACGCGCTCCAGCAGGTGTATCTCACTGATCATCCCTAAAGCCAAAACCTCATTTGGACGCCTTTCCTTCCAGTTCTCTGCTGCCTGCGACTGGAACGAATTGCAAAAATCTCTGAAGTTGGAGACTTTTATCTCCCTCAACAACTTTAAAAATCTGCTATCCGAGCAGCTAACCGATCGCTGCAGCTGTACATAGTCCATCTGTAAACTACCCACCCAATTTACCTACCTCACCCCCCATACTGCTTTTATTTATTTACTTTTCTGCTCTTTTGCACACCAGTATCTCTTCTTGCACATGATCATCTGATGATTTATCACTCCAGTGTTAATCTGCTAAATTGTAATTATTCGATTTATTGCCTACCTCATGCCTTTTGCACACATTGTATATAGATTCTCTTTTTTTTTCTACCATGTTATTGACTTGTTTATTGTTTACTCCATGTGTAACTCTGTGTTGTCTGTTCACACTGCTATGCTTTATCTTGGCCAGGTCGCAGTTGCAAATGAGAACTTGTTCTCAACTAGCCTACCTGGTTAAATAAAGGTGAAATAAAAAAAATAAAAAAACACACAGTACTGCCAGAGCAAATCACATTCATTCTAATCTTTTCTTACCCTCTTTCCTGCTTTCCCAGGTGGGCCAGTTGGACCCTGCAGACCTCTGGGACCCTACACAGAGAGAAAGAGAGTTAGAGAGAGAGGGGAGAGAGAGAGAGTGTGTGAGTGAGAGAGAGGGGGGAGAGAGAGAGATGGGAGAGCGACAGAGAGAGAGCATGAGAAAACAAAAAGATAATTACTTAACACATTGGAAAGAATCAACAAAAAAACAGAGCAAATTAGAATGCTATTTGACCCTAAAACAGAGAGTACACAGTGGCAGAATACCTGACAATTGTGACTGACCCAAACTTAAGGAAAGCTTTGACTATGTACAGACTCAGTGAGCATAGCCTTGCTATTGAGAAAGGCCGCCGTAGGCAGACCTGGCTCTCAAGAGAAGACAGGCTATGTGCTCACTGCCCACAAAATGAGGTGGAAACTGAGCTGTACTTCCTAACTTCCTGCCAAATGTATGACCATATTAGAGAGACATATTTCCCTCAGATTACACAGATCCAAAAAGAATTCGACAACAAAACCAATTTTGATAAACTCCCATATCTACTGGGTGAAATTCCACAGTGTGCCATAACAACAAAAATATTTGTGACCTGTTGTCACAAGAAAAGGGCAACCAGTGAAGAACAAACACCATTGTAAATACAACCCATATTTATGTTTATTTATTTCCCCTTTTGTACTTGAACTATTTGCACATAACGACGTTTGAAATGTCTTTATTCTTTTGGAAGTGTAATGTTTATTGTTCACTTTTGTTTATTATCTATTTTACTTGCTTTGGCAATGCAAACATATGTTTCCCATGCCAATGAAGCCCTTAAATTGAAAGAGAGAGAGAGAGAGAGAGAGAGAAAGAGAGAGAGAGAGAGAGATAGAGGGGAGAGAGAAAGGAGAGAGAGAGAGAAGAGAAAGAGAGAAAGAGAGAGAGAAGAGAAAGAGAGAGAGAGAGAGAGAGAGAGAGAGAGAGAGAGAGAGAGAGAGAGAGAGAGAGAGGAGAAAGGAATTGACTTTATGACCTGTGTTAATTCACTATAGAGACAGCTACAATGCATTTGTACTTGAAACACAAAGAGAAACATTGCGTAAAGAGCCAGAGAGACCTGAGCAGAGCTAGAGTACAGAGAGAGTCTAGAGTACAGAGCGAGTCTAGAGTACAGAGAGAGTCTAGAGAACAGAGCGGTCTAGAGTAGAGGCGAGTCTAGAGTACAGAGCGAGTCTAGTGTGCAGGCGAGTCTAGAGTACAGAGCGAGTCTAGAGTACAGAGCGAGTCTAGAGTACAGAGCGGTCTAGAGTACAGGCGAGTCTAGAGTACAGGCGGTCTAGAGTACAGGCGGTCTAGTGTACAGGCGGTCTAGAGTACAGGCGGTCTAGTGTACAGGCGGTCTAGAGTACAGGCGGTCTAGAGTACAGGCGGTCTAGTGTGCAGGCGGTCTAGAGTACAGGCGGTCTAGAGTACAGGCGGTCTAGAGTACAGGCGGTCTAGAGTACAGGCGGTCTAGAGTACAGGCGGTCTAGAGTACAGGCGGTCTAGAGTACAGGCGGTCTAGAGTACAGGCGGTCTAGAGTACAGGCGGTCTAGTGTACAGGCGGTCTAGAGTACAGGCGGTCTAGTGTGCAGGCGGTCTAGAGTACAGGCGGTCTAGAGTACAGGCGGTCTAGTGTGCAGGCGGTCTAGAGTACAGGCGGTCTAGTGTACAGGCGGTCTAGAGTACAGGCGGTCTAGAGTACAGGCGGTCTAGAGTACAGGCGGTCTAGAGTACAGGCGGTCTAGAGTACAGGCGGTCTAGAGTACAGGCGGTCTAGAGTACAGGCGGTCTAGAGTACAGGCGGTCTAGAGTACAGGCGGTCTAGAGTACAGGCGGTCTAGAGTACAGGCGGTCTAGAGTACAGGCGGTCTAGAGTACAGGCGGTCTAGTGTACAGGCGGTCTAGAGTACAGGCGGTCTAGTGTACAGGCGGTCTAGAGTACAGGCGGTCTAGTGTACAGGCGGTCTAGAGTACAGGCGGTCTAGTGTACAGGCGGTCTAGAGTACAGGCGGTCTAGTGTACAGGCGGTCTAGTGTACAGGCGGTCTAGAGTACAGGCGGTCTAGTGTACAGGCGGTCTAGTGTACAGGCGGTCTAGAGTACAGGCGGTCTAGAGTACAGGCGGTCTAGAGTACAGGCGGTCTAGAGTACAGGCGGTCTAGAGTACAGGCGGTCTAGAGTACAGGCGGTCTAGTGTACAGGCGGTCTTGTGTACAGGCGGTCTAGAGTACAGGCGGTCTAGAGTACAGGCGGTCTAGTGTACAGGCGGTCTAGAGTACAGGCGGTCTAGAGTACAGGCGGTCTAGAGTACAGGCGGTCTAGTGTACAGGCGAGTACAGGCGGTCTAGTGTACAGGCGGTCTAGTGTACAGGCGGTCTAGAGTACAGGCGGTCTAGAGTACAGGCGGTCTAGAGTACAGGCGGTCTAGTGTACAGGCGGTCTAGTGTACAGGCGGTCTAGAGTACAGGCGGTCTAGAGTACAGGCGGTCTAGAGTACAGGCGGTCTAGAGTACAGGCGGTCTAGAGTACAGGCGGTCTAGAGTACAGGCGGTCTAGTGTACAGGCGGTCTAGAGTACATGCGGTCTAGTGTACAGGCGGTCTAGTGTACAGGCGGTCTAGAGTACAGGCGGTCTAGTGTACAGGCGGTCTAGAGTACAGGCGGTGTAGTGTACAGGCGGTCTAGAGTACAGGCGGTGTAGTGTACAGGCGGTGTAGAGTACAGGCGGTGTAGTGTACAGGCGGTGTAGTGTACAGGCGGTCTAGAGTACAGGCGGTCTAGTGTACAGGCGGTCTAGTGTACAGGCGGTCTAGAGTACAGGCGGTCTAGAGTACAGGCGGTGTAGAGTACAGGCGGTGTAGTGTACAGGCGGTGTAGAGTACAGGCGGTGTAGTGTACAGGCGGTGTAGAGTACAGGCGGTGTAGTGTACAGGCGGTGTAGAGTACAGGCGGTGTAGAGTGCAGGCGGTGTAGTGTGCAGGCGGTGTAGTGTACAGGCGGTCTAGAGTACAGGCGGTGTAGTGTACAGGCGGTCTAGTGTACAGGCGGTCTAGTGCACAGGCGGTCTAGAGTACAGGCGATCTAGTGTACAGGCGGTCTAGAGTACAGGCGGTCTAGTGTACAGGCGGTCTAGAGTACAGGCGGTCTAGAGTACAGGCGGTCTAGTGTACAGGCGGTCTAGTGTACAGGCGGTCTAGTGTACAGGCGGTCTAGTGTACAGGCGGTCTAGAGTACAGGCGGTCTAGAGTACAGGCGGTCTAGAGTACAGGCGGTCTAGAGTACAGGCGGTCTAGTGTACAGGCGGTCTAGAGTACAGGCGGTCTAGTGTACAGGCGGTCTAGAGTACAGGCGGTCTAGAGTACAGGCGGTCTAGAGTACAGGCGGTCTAGAGTACAGGCGGTCTAGTGTACAGGCGGTCTAGAGTACAGGCGGTCTAGAGTACAGGCGGTCTAGAGTGCAGGCGGTCTAGAGTACAGGCGGTCTAGTGTACAGGCGGTCTAGAGTACAGGCGGTCTAGAGTACAGGCGGTCTAGTGTACAGGCGGTCTAGTGTACAGGCGGTCTAGTCCACAGGCGGTCTAGAGTACAGGCGGTCTAGTGTACAGGCGGTCTAGTGTACAGGCGGTCTAGTGTACAGGCGGTCTAGAGTACAGGCGGTCTAGAGTACAGGCGGTCTAGAGTACAGGCGGTCTAGAGTACAGGCAGTCTAGTGTACAGGCGGTCTAGAGTACAGGCAGTCTAGTGTACAGGCGGTCTAGAGTACAGGCGGTCTAGTGTACAGGCGGTCTAGAGTACAGGCGGTCTAGAGTACAGGCGGTCTAGAGTACAGGCGGTCTAGTGTACAGGCGGTCTAGAGTACAGGCGGTCTAGAGTACAGGCGGTCTAGAGTGCAGGCGGTCTAGAGTACAGGCGGTCTAGTGTACAGGCGGTCTAGTGTACAGGCGGTCTAGAGTACAGGCGGTCTAGTGTACAGGCGGTCTAGTGTGCAGGCGGTCTAGTGTACAGGCGGTCTAGAGTACAGGCGGTCTAGAGTACAGGCGGTCTAGAGTACAGGCGGTCTAGAGTACAGGCGGTCTAGAGTACAGGCGGTCTAGTGTACAGGCGGTCTAGTGTGCAGGCGGTCTAGTGTACAGGCGGTCTAGGTGTAAACCTAGTTGGTCACACTGTATGCTGAACCCTTTCTGGTTCCAGGTAGAACCCTTGTTGGTTCCAGGTAGAACCCTTGTTGGTTCCAGGTAGAACCCTTTTTCATTTCAGGTAGAAGCCTTTTTGGTTCTAGGTAGAACCCTTTTGGAACCCAAAAGGGTTCTACCTGGAACCCAAAAGGGTTCTACCTGGAACCAAAACGGGTTCTTCAAAGGGTTCTCCAATGAGGACACTCGAAGAACCCTTTCAGGTTCTAGATATACACTATATTCTAAGAGCGTGGTGGAGGGAGTAAACATGATTCTTACCTGAGGTCCATTGTCTCCTCCGTCTCCCTTCAGTCCGTTAGCTCCTGGTCCACCCTGAGAACACATTGCAATACTTTAAAAGGACAGTCTGTAATATGTTCAATAGTGTTCAATGGTCAAACAAGTGGCAGGGTTTTGCTCCTATCTTTCATTACCATTAGTAGCCTATACTAGAGAAATGTGAAGTTTTAAATGAAATCAGTTTGTTAAAACAGGGTGATTGTTAACGGGACAATTGATGACTACAACCAATAAACTAGTAGTATTTTAAAGGATAATTTAAATAAATAAAAACTGTGGTGCAGATTGTTATAAACTTATTGTTCTATTTATCGTTTTTCACATCAATTCAGGCAATTTATCAAAATGTATCTCGATATGTCTGTAACGCCCAGCTCTACTATATTAATCTATAAATATCTAGGCCAAAAATGGCAACCAGGCTATAGACAACATGACAAAAATTGTAAGAACCTATAGACCTCTTAGATGCTCTTCGATACATGCCCTCCCTCCTCAGTAAAGACTCTTATATACATGCCCTTCCTCCTCAGTAAAGACTCTTATATACATGCCCTCCCTCCTCAGTAAAGACTCTCAGACACATGCCCTCCCTCCTCAGTAAAGACTCTCAGACACTTGCCCTCCCTCCTCAGTAAAGACTCTTATATACATGCCCTCCCTCCTCAGTAAAGACTCTCAGACACTTGCCCTCCCTCCTCAGTAAAGACTCTTATATACATGCCCTCCCTCCTCAGTAAAGACTCTTATATACATGCCCTCCCTCCTCAGTAAAGACTCTTATATACATGCCCTCCCTCCTCAGTAAAGACTCTTATATACATGCCCTTCCTCCTCAGTAAAGACTCTTATATACATGGCCTCCCTACTCAGTAAAGACTCTCAGACACATGCCCTCCCTCCTCAGTAAAGACTCTCAGACACTTGCCCTCCCTCCTCAGTAAAGACTCTTATATACATGCCCTCCCTCCTCAGTAAAGACTCTCAGACACTTGCCCTCCCTCCTCAGTAAAGACTCTTATATACATGCCCTCCCTCCTCAGTAAAGACTCTTTTATACATGCCCTCCCTCCTCAGTAAAGACTCTTATATACATGCCCTCCCTCCTCAGTAAAGACTCTTATATACATGCCCTCCCTCCTCAGTAAAGACTCTTATACACATGCCCTCCCTCCTCAGAAAAGACTCTTATATACATGCCCTCCCTCTTCAGTAAAGACTCTAATATACATGACCTCCCTCCTCAGTAAAGACTCTTATACACATGCCCTCCCTCCTCAGTAAAGACTCTTATATACATGCTCTCCCTCCTCAGTAAAGACTCTCAGACACATGCCCTCCCTCCTCAGTAAAGACTCTTATATACATGCCCTCCCTCCTCAGTAAAGTCTCTTATATACATGCCCTCCCTCCTCAGTAAAGACTCTTATATACATGCCCTCCCTCCTCAGTAAAGACTCTTATATACATAACCTCCCTCCTCAGTAAAGACTCTTATACACATGCCCTCCCTCCTCAGTAAAGACTCTTATACACATGCCCTCCCTCCTCAGTAAAGACTCTTATATACATGCCCTCCCTCCTCAGTAAAGACTCTTATATACATGCCCTCCCTCCTCAGTAAAGACTCTTATATACATAACCTCCCTCCTCAGTAAAGACTCTTATATACATAACCTCCCTCCTCAGTAAAGTCTCTTATATACATGCCCTCCCTCCTCAGTAAAGACTCTTATATACATGCCCTCCCTCCTCAGTAAAGACTCTTATATACATAACCTCCCTCCTCAGTAAAGACTCTTATACACATGCCCTCCCTCCTCAGTAAAGACTCTTATACACATGCCCTCCCTCCTCAGTAAAGTCTCTCAGATACATGCCCTCCCTCCTCAGTAAAGACTCTTATATACATGCCCTCCCTCCTCAGTAAAGTCTCTCAGATACATGCCCTCCCTCCTCAGTAAAGTCTCTCAGATACATGCCCTCCCTCCTCAGTAAAGACTCTTATATACATGCCCTCCCTCCTCAGTAAAGTCTCTCAGATACATGCCCTCCCTCCTCAGTAAAGTCTCTCAGATACATGCCCTCCCTCCTCAGTAAAGACTCTTATACACATGCCCTCCCTCCTCAGTAAATACTCTTATATACATGCCCTCCCTCCTCAGTAAAGACTCTTATACACATGCCCTCCCTCCTCAGTAAAGACTCTTATACACATGCCCTCCCTCCTCAGTAAAGACTCTTATATACATGCCCCCCCTCCTCAGTAAAGACTCTTATATACATGCCCCCCCTTCTCAGTAAAGACTCTTATATACATGCCCCCCCTCCTCAGTAAAGACTCTTATATACTTGCCCTCCCTCCTCAGTAAAGACTCTTATACACATGCCCTCCCTCCTCAGTAAAGACTCTTATATACATGCCCTCCCTCCTCAGTAAAGACTCTTATATACATGCCCCCCCTCCTCAGTAAAGACTCTTACACACATGCCCACCCTCCTCAGTAAAGACTCTTATACACATGCCCTCCCTCCTCAGTAAAGACTCTTATACACATGCCCTCCCTCCTCAGTAAAGACTCTTATATACATGCCCTCCCTCCTCAGTAAAGACTCTTATACACATGCCCTCCCTCCTCAGTAAAGACTCTTATACACATGCCCTCCCTCCTCAGTAAAGACTCTTATACACATGCCCTCCCTCCTCAGTAAAGTCTCTCAGATACATGCCCTCCCTCCTCAGTAAAGACTCTTATATACATGCCCTCCCTCCTCAGTAAAGTCTCTCAGATACATGCCCTCCCTCCTCAGTAAAGTCTCTCAGATACATGCCCTCCCTCCTCAGTAAAGACTCTTATATACATGCCCTCCCTCCTCAGTAAAGACTCTTATATACATGCCCTCCCTCCTCAGTAAAGACTCTTATACACATGCCCTCCCTCCTCAGTAAAGACTCTTATACACATGCCCTCCCTCCTCAGTAAAGACTCTTATATACATGCCCCCCTCCTCAGTAAAGACTCTTATATACATGCCCCCCCTCCTCAGTAAACTCTTATATACATGCCCCCCCTCCTCAGTAAAGACTCTTATATACATGCCCTCCCTCCTCAGTAAAGACATTATACACATGCCCTCCCTCCTCAGTAAAGACTCTTATATACATGCCCCCCCTCCTCAGTAAAGACTCTTATATACATGCCCCCCCTCCTCAGTAAAGACTCTTATACACATGCCCTCCCTCCTCAGTAAAGACTCTTATACACATGCCCTCCCTCCTCAGTAAAGACTCTTATACACATGCCCTCCCTCCTCAGTAAAGACTCTTATATACATGCCCTCCCTCCTCAGTAAAGACTCTTATACACATGCCCCCCCTCCTCAGTAAAGACTCTTATACACATGCCCTCCCTCCTCAGTAAAGACTCTTATACACATGCCCTCCCTCCTCAGTAAAGACTCTTATACACATGCCCTCCCTCCTCAGTAAAGACTCTTATACACATGCCCTCCCTCCTCAGTAAAGACTCTTATATACATGCCCTCCCTCCTCAGTAAAGACTCTTATACACATGCCCTCCCTCCTCAGTAAAGACTCTTATACACATGCCCTCCCTCCTCAGTAAAGACTCTTATACACATGCCCTCCCTCCTCAGTAAAGACTCTTATACACATGCCCTCCCTCCTCAGTAAAGACTCTTATACACATGCCCTCCCTCCTCAGTAAAGACTCTTATATACATGCCCTCCCTCCTCAGTAAAAAACAATGAGAAATATGAGAAAAGTATTATTTGGGTGGAATATGTGTGATGTGCAGTGGGGATGAAGACATCAGGGGTATCAGAGTAGGAAAAACACCTGCTGCCAAGAGAGCTCTGTTCTGTTCTGCTCTGTTCTGTTCTGCTCTGTTCTGTTCTGTTCTGTTCTGCTCTGTTCTCTGTTCTCTGCTCTGTTCTGCTCTGCTCTGTTCTGTTCTGTTCTGTTCTGCTCTGTTCTGTTCTGTTCTGTTCTCTGTTCTGTTCTATTCTGTTCTGCTCTGTTCTGTTCTGTTCTGCTCTGTTCTGTTCTGTTCTGTTCTCTGCTCTGTTCTGCTCTGCTCTGTTCTGTTCTGTTCTGCTCTGTTCTGTTCTGTTCTGTTCTCTGTTCTGTTCTATTCTGCTCTGTTCTGTTCTGTTCTGTTCTGCTCTGTTCTGTTCTGTTCTGTTCTCTGTTCTGTTCTATTCTGTTCTGCTCTGCTCTGTTCTGTTCTGCTCTGCTCTGTTCTGTTCTCTGCTCTGTTCTGCTCTGCTCTGTTCTGTTCTATTCTGTTCTGTTCTGTTCTTCTCTGTTCTGTTCTGTTCTATTCTCTTCTGTTCTATTCTCTTCTGTTCTATTCTGTTCTGTTCTGTTCTGCTCTGTTCTGTTCTATTCTGTTCTGTTCTGTTCTGTTCTATTCTGTTCTGTTCTGTTCTGTTCTGTTCTCTGTTCTGTTCTGTTCTATTCTGTTCTGCTCTGTTCTGTTCTGTTCTGTTCTGTTCTCTGTTCTGTTCTTCTCTGTTCTGTTCTCTGTTCTGTTCTCTGTTCTGTTCTCTGTTCTGTTCTTCTCTGTTCTGTTCTGTTCTATTCTCTTCTGTTCTATTCTGTTCTATTCTGTTCTGTTCTATTCTCTTCTGTTCTATTCTGTTCTGTTCTTCTCTGTTCTTCTCTGTTCTGTTCTGTTCTATTCTCTTCTGTTCTATTCTCTTCTGTTCTATTCTGTTCTGTTCTGTTCTGTTCTGTTCTGTTCTGTTCTGTTCTTCTCTGTTCTGTTCTGTTCTGTTCTGTTCTCTTCTCTTCTGTTCTATTCTGTTCTGTTCTGTTCTGTTCTTCTCTGTTCTATTCTCTTCTGTTCTGTTCTCTGTTCTGTTCTGTTCTGTTCTGTTCTGTTCTGTTCTGTTCTGTTCTGTTCTGTTCTGTTCTGTTCTCTGTTCTGTTCTGCTCTGTTCTGTTCTGTTCTGCTCTGCTCTGTTCTGTTCTTCTCTGTTCTGTTCTGTTCTGTTCTGTTCTGTTCTGTTCTGTTCTATTCTGTTCTGTTCTGTTCTCTGTTCTGTTCTGTTCTGTTCTATTCTGCTCTGTTCTGTTCTGTTCTGTTCTGTTCTGTTCTCTGTTCTGTTCTGTTCTATTCTGTTCTGTTCTGTTCTCTGTTCTGTTCTGTTCTGTTCTGTTCTATTCTGCTCTGTTCTGTTCTGTTCTGTTCTGTTCTCTGTTCTTCTCTGTTCTGTTCTGTTCTGTTCTGTTCTCTGTTCTGTTCTGTTCTATTCTGTTCTATTCTGCTCTGTTCTGTTCTGTTCTGTTCTGCTCTGTTATTCTCTTCTCTGCTCTGCTCTGTTCTGTTCTGTTCTGTTCTGCTCTGTTATTCTCTTCTCTTCTCTGTTCTGCTCTGCTCTGCTCTTCTCTGCTCTGTTCTGTTCTGTTCTGTTCTGCTCTGTTATTCTCTTCTCTTCTCTGTTCTGCTCTGCTCTGCTCTTCTCTGCTCTTCTCTGCTCTGTTCTGTTCTTCTCTGTTCTGTTCTGTTCTGCTCTGTTCTGTTCTGTTCTGCTCTGTTCTGCTCTGTTCTGCTCTGTTCTGCTCTGCTCTTCTCTGCTCTGTTCTGTTCTGCTCTGCTCTTCTCTGCTCTGCTCTGTTCTGTTCTGCTCTGTTCTGCTCTGCTCTTCTCTGCTCTGTTCTGTTCTGTTCTTCTCTGTTCTGTTCTGCACTTCTCTGTTCTGTTCTGTTCAGCCCGACATCAATACACTAGTGTCTATGCACGGGGGAATATAATTAGCAGAAATAATGCCTGGATGGAAATAACACGTGTTTTATTAATGTTTTACTATCCACGCCAAACACACTGGTTGAACATCACATTATGTGTGTTTGTGCTGTGCTTTTGGCACACGTGTTTGTGTGCATACATGCGTGTGTGTGTGTGTGTGTGTGTCTGACTTACCGCAGGCCCAGATCTTCCTGACATTCCCATTGGCCCAGGGGTACCCCTCATGGTGAGCTGTGATTGGACAGAGAGCTTATCATGAACAACCGATCAGGGTACAGCATTGACGTTCAAAATTCAAGAAATCTATGCATCAGAATGAACTCTATAGGGTCTAGTTAGCAGTGTTAAATCTATAGGGTCTAGTCAGCAGTGTTAACTCTATAGGGTCTAGTCAGCAGTGTTAACTCTATAGGGTCTAGTCAGCAGTGTTAACTATATAGGGTCTAGTCAGCAGTGTTAACTCTATAGGGTCTAGTCAGCAGTGTTAAATCTACATGGTCTAGTCAGCAGTGTTAACTCTATAGGGTCTAGTCAGCAGTGTTAACTATATAGGGTCTAGTCAGCAGTGTTAACTCTATAGGGTCTAGTCAGCAGTGTTAACTCTATAGGGTCTAGTCAGCAGTGTTAACTCTATAGGGTCTAGTCAGCAGTGTTAACTATATAGGGTCTAGTCAGCAGTGTTAACTATATAGGGTCTAGTCAGCAGTGTTAAATCTACATGGTCTAGTCAGCAGTGTTAACTATATAGGGTCTAGTCAGCAGTGTTAACTCTATGGGGTCTAGTCAGCAGTGTTAACTCTATAGGGTCTAGTCAGCAGTGTTAACTATATAGGGTCTAGTCAGCAGTGTTAACTCTATAGGGTCTAGTCAGCAGTGTTAAATCTACATGGTCTAGTCAGCAGTGTTAACTATATAGGGTCTAGTCAGCAGTGTTAACTATATAGGGTCTTGTCAGCAGTGCTAACTCTATAGGGTCTAGTCAGCAGTGTTAAATCTACATGGTCTAGTCAGCAGTGTTAACTATATAGGGTCTAGTCAGCAGTGTTAACTATATAGGGTCTAGTCAGCAGTGTTAACTCTATAGGGTCTAGTCAGCAGTGTTAACTCTATAGGGTCTAGTCAGCAGTGTTAACTCTATAGGGTCTAGTCAGCAGTGTTAACTCTATAGGGTCTAGTCAGCAGTGTTAAATCTACATGGTCTAGTCAGCAGTGTTAACTATATAGGGTCTAGTCAGCAGTGTTAACTATATAGGGTCTTGTCAGCAGTGTTAACTCTATAGGGTCTAGTCAGCAGTGTTAAATCTACATGGTCTAGTCAGCAGTGTTAACTATATAGGGTCTAGTCAGCAGTGTTAACTATATAGGGTCTTGTCAGCAGTGTTAACTCTATAGGGTCTAGTCAGCAGTGTTAACTATATAGGGTCTAGTCAGCAGTGTTAAATCTATAGGGTCTAGTCAGCAGTGTTAACTATATAGGGTCTAGTCAGCAGTGTTAACTCTATAGGGTCTAGTCAGCAGTGTTAACTCTATAGGGTCTAGTCAGCAGTGTTAAATCTATAGGGTCTAGTCAGCAGTGTTAACTCTATGGGGTCTAGTCAGCAGTGTTAACTCTACAGGGACTAGTCAGCAGTGTTAACTATATAGGGTCTAGTCAGCAGTGTTACCACCCAGGACAACTCGTTCCTGCTATTATTAGGCAGACCTGGGTGGAACACGCATTTCAAATATTTGAAATAGTTGAGGTGCACTTGATTTAACTTGTCTGGCATGCAGAGTATATTTACCCTGGCTTGGGAAAGGATAGCCTGGGCTTGGGCCTCCTGAGCTGAGATCACTGGTCCCTTGTGTGCCTCTCCACCAGCACGGAACTGTCAATCACAACACAAGAGACACATGTCAATAAACAAATACAACTCCCGACAATATCTTTTAATTCAATTTGTGTCACTGGGTGACCCAGACCTGATATATCCAACATGGCTACTTAGCTGCAGCCCTGTTTTCAGTCCATAGAGATAGATAGAGAACTCTAGTGAGCAAAAGCACATTTTAGCCTTGGCAGCAACCATTGGGGGCTTTCACCATTTTGAAGTAGTCAACTGGGTGGGACTTCATGTGTTAAGGAAGGATCCCATAATTCCATGCAGGTCATCAGGAGGGATCATCCAATGAATTATACTCGTGAGTAAACATGCCATAACTGCAGGTGGCAGCAAATCGCCAACCTTGGCTTTATACCTGTTCAAACAACACCCTCTAGATGGCAGTATGCACCCTTTCAGTTTGTTTACTAAAATGGACTACTTCAAAATGGAGATGTCCTCAATGGCTGCCTGTGCACTCAGACGCCATTATGGGACAGATACATCTTTGCGATCTCTATACATCTTTATGGTTCAGAAGCATGGGATCCAACATGGATGCTGAGCTGCAGGCCTGTAGTATATGTAAACCTGTCACTGGGATCCAACATGGACGCTGAGCTACAGGCCTGTAGTATATGTAAACCTGTCCCTGGGATCCAACATGGATGCTGAGCTGCAGGCCTGTAGTGTGGGTAAACCTGTCCCTGGGATCCAACATGGATGCTGAGCTGCAGGCCTGTAGTATATGTAAACCTGTCACTGGGATCCAACATGGACGCTGAGCTACAGGCCTGTAGTATATGTAAACCTGTCCCTGGGATCCAACATGGATGCTGAGCTGCAGGCCTGTAGTGTGGGTAAACCTGTCCCTGGGATCCAACATGGATGCTGAGCTGCAGGCCTGTAGTATATGTAAACCTGTCACTGGGATCCAACATGGACGCTGAGCTACAGGCCTGTAGTATATGTAAACCTGTCCCTGGGATCCAACATGGATGCTGAGCTGCAGGCCTGTAGTGTGGGTAAACCTGTCCCTGGGATCCAACATGGATGCTGAGCTGCAGGCCTGTAGTATATGTAAACCTGTCACTGGGATCCAACATGGATGCTGAGCTGCAGGCCTGTAGTATATGTAAACCTGTCACTGGGATCCAACATGGATGCTGAGCTGCAGGCCTGTAGTATATGTAAACCTGTCCCTGGGATCCAACATGGATGCTGAGCTGCAGGCCTGTAGTATATGTAAACCTGTCACTGGGATCCAACATGGACGCTGAGCTACAGGTCTGTAGTATATGTAAACCTGTCCCTGGGATCCAACATGGATGCTGAGCTACAGGCCTGTAGTATATGTAAACCTGTCCCTGGGATCCAACATGGATGCTGAGCTACAGGCCTGTAGTATATGTAAACCTGTCCCTGGGATCCAACATGGACGCTGAGCTACAGGCCTGTAGTATATGTAAACCTGTCACTGGGATCCAACATGGATGCTGAGCTGCAGGCCTGTGGTATATGTAAACCTGTCATATGGTATGGGCAGGCATAAGCTACGGATAACGATTATACACAATTGCCTTTTAACGATGGCAATTTGAATGCACAGAGATACCGTGACGAGATCCTGAAGCCCATTGCCGTGCCATACATTTGCCGCCATTAGTTAATGTTTCAGAATGATAATGCACGGCCCCATGTCGCAAGGATCTGTACAGAAGTCTTGGAAGCTGAAAATGTCCCAGTTCTTCCATGCCCTGCATATTCATCAGACATTTAGTATGTTTGGGATGCTCTGGATCGACGTGTACGACAGCGTGTTCCAGTTCCTGCCAATATTCAGCAACTTCACACAGCCATTGAAGAGGAGTGGGACAACATTCCACAGGCCACAATCAACAGCCTGATCAACTCTATGTGAAGGAGATGTGTCACACTGCATGAGGCAATCGTGTTGGTGTGGTCACACCAGATACTGACTGGTTTTCTGATCCACACCCCCTACCATTCTTTAAGGTATCTGTGACCAACAGAGGCAGATCTGTGTTCCCAGTCACGTGACATCCATAGAGTAGGACCTAATGAATTTATTTTAATTGAATTATTTCCCTATATGAACTGTAACTCAGTAAAATCTTTGAAAATTGTTGCATGTTGCATTTATAGTTTTTGTTCAGTGTTAAATTGCCCCTTAGATACATGCAGAAGCTGGTTACACAGGCAGCGGTTACAGTCCACTGCGCCCAGTGACATTTACAAGGTGAATGATTTGCCACAGGGCTAGGAAATTTAAGGTCCATAGTCTGAGGTTCATATGTCCTGAGGACTTTTTAATGAAGATACAGCGAGGTAGAGTGTGTTAAACAAGGTGACGTCACGGTGGATCGAGCCAACCAGCTGACTGACTGACGGTTACATTATGTAATGGGAACAATTAGTCAGACGCTGAAGGGATGGAGGGAGGGAGGGAGGGGGGAGGGAGGGTAGAGGAGGGAGGGATGGAGGGAGGGAGGGAGGGAGGGTAGAGGAGGGAGGGAGGGAGGGAGGGAGGGAGGGGGGAGGGAGGGAGGGTAGAGGAGGGAGGGATGGAGGGAGGGAGGGAGGGAGGGGGGAGGGAGGGAGGGTAGAGGAGGGAGGGAGGGAGGGAGGGTAGAGGAGGGAGGGATGGAGGGAGGGAGGGAGGGAGGGAGGGAGGGTAGGGAGGGAGGGAGGGAGGGAGGGAGGGAGGGAGGGAGGGAGGGAGGGAGGGAGGGAGGGAGGGTAGAGGAGGGAGGGAGGGAGGGAGGGAGGGAGGGAGGGTAGAGGAGGGAGGGAGGGAGGGAGGGAGGGTAGAGGAGGGAGGGAGGGAGGGAGGGTAGAGGAGGGAGGGAGGGAGGGAGGGAGGGTAGAGGAGGGAGGGAGGGAGGGAGGGAGCGAGGGAGGGTAGAGGAGGGAGGGAGGGAGGGAGGGTAGAGGAGGGAGGGAGGGAGGGAGGGAGGGAGGGAGGGAGGGAGGGAGGGGGGAGGGAGGGAGGGAGGGAGGGAGGGGGGAGGGAGGGTAGAGGAGGGAGGGAGGGAGGGAGGGTAGAGGAGGGAGGGAGGGAGGGGGGAGGGAGGGAGGGAGGGTAGAGGAGGGAGGGAGGGAGGGAGGGAGGGGGAGGGAGGGAGGGAGGGTAGAGGAGGGAGGGAGGGAGGGAGGGAGGGAGGGAGGGAGGGAGGGAGGGAGGGAGGGAGGGAGGGAGGGAGGGAGGGAGGGAGGGGGAGGGAGGGAGGGTAGAGGAGGGAGGGAGGGAGGGAGGGTAGAGGAGGGAGGGAGGGAGGGTAGAGGAGGGAGGGAGGGAGGGAGGAGGGAGGGAGGGAGGGAGGGTAGAGGAGGGAGGGAGGGAGGGAGGGTAGAGGAGGGAGGGAGGGAGGGAGGGTAGAGGAGGGAGGGAGGGAGGGAGGGGGGATGGAGGGAGGGAGGGTAGAGGAGGGAGGGAGGGAGGGAGGGAGGGAGGGAGGGTAGAGGAGGGAGGGAGGGAGGGAGGGAGGGGGGAGGGAGGGAGGGAGGGTAGAGGAGGAAGGGAGGGAGGGGGGAGGGTAGAGGAGGGAGGGAGGGAGGGAGGGTAGAGGAGGGAGGGAGGGAGGGGGGAGGGAGGGAGGGAGGGTAGAGGAGGGAGGGAGGGAGGGAGGGTAGAGGAGGGAGGGAGGGAGGGGGGAGGGAGGGAGGGAGGGTAGAGGAGGGAGGGAGGGAGGGAGGGTAGAGGAGGGAGGGAGGGAGGGAGGGAGGGTAGAGGAGGGAGGGAGGGAGGGAGGGATAAGGAGGAGACGGAGGGAGGGAGGGAGGGAGGGAGGGAGGGATAAGGAGGAGACGGAGGGATGGATGGAGGGAGAGAGGAAGGGACGAGTTGACTTGTCCAGAGAGAGAGAGTGACGCTGGCTAGCCACTCAGCTGGAGGTTAGAGGATGTATGCCATCAAATCAAATCAAATGTTATTTGTCACATGCGTAAACAACAGGTGTAGACTAACAGGGAAATGTTTACTTACGGGCCTTTTCCCACAATGCAGAGAGAAAGAAAAGAGACGAAATAGAAAGATGAAAAAAGAACAACACGAGGAGCAGGTAGTCTACTGCGCTTGGAGGACATATGGAGGTTTAACGGAAGATGTTTGCTTATCAAATCAAATCAAGCTTTATTTATAAAGCACATTTTCAGACATGCAATGCAACACTATGTGCTTTACAGGAGGAAAAAAAAAAGAATAAAAAAAAGAATGAAAATAAAAGCTGAAATATTTACTACACAACAAACATAAGAGGAAAAAAACAAATGAATAAACAAACTGAGCAACTAAAAAACACCCAGAGGAAAAGCAAAGCAAAAAATATGTGTTTTAAGATCTATTTTAAATAAGTCCACAGTTTCAGCCCCCCTCAGGTTCTCTGGCAGGCTATTCCAGAGGCTGGGGGCATAGTAACTAAAGGCTGGGGACATAGTAACTAAAGGCTGCCTCTCCATGCCTCTTGGTCCCCTCAGGTTCTCTGGCAGGCTATTCCAGAGGCTGGGGGCATAATAACTAAAGGCTGCCTCTCCATGCCTCTTGGTCATTAGGCTTTGGGATAGTTAAAAGGCCAGTGCCTGTTTGAAGAGCAAGGAGCATCAGAATGGCATATTGAGTATGATCGTTTAAGCACCAGGGACAGATGGAAGGGCGAGGTGAATGGATGGAGGGAGAATGGCAGCATCAGACTGGTACCTTGAGGTTGTTATAAGAGTGAGGATAGAAGGGACAGAGGGATAGAGGGAGGGAGGGAGGGAGGGAGGGAGGGAGGGAGGGAGGGAGGGAGGGAGGGAGGGAGGGAAGAGGGAACTTACCGGCAGCATCAGGATGGTACCTGGAGGACCAGGAACTCCATCCGAACCAGGAATACCAGCCCGCCCTGGAGGACCCTTTGGTATGTAGGAGAACGAGAGAGAGAGAGAGGGAGAGAGAGAGAGAGGGTGAGAGAGAGAGAGTTGGTTAATCATATAGAACACTTATAGATAAGCTGAGTGCTAGTCATGGGGATAAAATGTAAACTTCTTAAACATGACCATATAGGAAATATAAATGATTAGTGAACAAAAGCCCATCAGGAATGGGTTCTAGACGTCAACATTGTATCAGTAGTTAAGGTTCTATATTCCTGGTTGTAGAAGGGGGGGGGGGGCGGGTCCATGACCTTAGGTACAGAAGGTTTTGGCTATTTGATTTCAGATAGATTTGTATTGTTTCGTGACAGATAGTCACCTTTGCCACATTTCCTGTAGTATTTCCTCAGTGCTTGTTGCAAACAGGACGCATGTTTTGGAATATTTTTTATTCTGTACAGGCTTTCTTCTTTTCACTCTGTCATTTAGGTTAGTGTTGTGGAGTAACTACAATGTTGTTGATCCCATCCTCAGTTTTCTCCCATCACAGATATTCAACTCTGTAACTGTTTTAAAGTCACCATTGGCCTCATGGTGAAATCCCTGAGTGGTTTCCTTCCTCTCCGGCAACTGAGTTAGGAAGGACACCTGTATCTTTGTAGTGACTGGGAGTATTGACACACCATCAAAGAGTCATTAATAACTTCACCATGATCAAAGGGGTAATCAATGTCTGCATTTTTTTACCCATCTACCAATAGATGCCCTTCTTTGCGAGACATTGGAAAACCTCCCTGGTCTTTATGGTTGAATCTGTGTTTTAAATTCACTGATCGACTGAGGGACCTTACAGATAATTGTATGTTTGGGGTACAGAGATGAGGTAGTCATTCAAAAATAATGTTCAACACTATTATTGCACACAGAGTGAGTCCATGCAACTTACTATGTGACTTGTTAAGCACATTTTTGTCCCTTGTAAACTGACCTGGAGGGCTGAGGGTCGGTTAGTTCCCTTGTAAACTGAGCTGGAGGGCTGAGGGTCGGTTAGGTCCCTTGTAAACTGAGTTGGAGGGCTGAGGGTCGGTTAGGTCCCTTGTAAACTGAGTTGGAGGGCTGAGGGTCGGTTAGGTCCCTTGTAAACTGAGTTGGAGGGCTGAGGGTCGGTTAGTTCCCTTGTAAACTGAGCTGGAGGGCTGAGGGTCGGTTAGGTCCCTTGTAAACTGAGTTGGAGGGCTGAGGGTCGGTTAGGTCCCTTGTAAACTGAGTTGGAGGGCTGAGGGTCGGTTAGGTCCCTTGTAAACTGACCTGGAGGGCTGAGGGTCGGTTAGTTCCCTTGTAAACTGAGCTGGAGGGTTGAGGGTCGGTTAGGTCCCTTGTAAACTGAGTTGGAGTGCTGAGGGTCGGTTAGGTCCCTTGTAAACTGAGTTGGAGGGCTGAGGGTCGGTTAGTTCCCTTGTAAACTGAGCTGGAGGGCTGAGGGTCGGTTAGGTCCCTTGTAAACTGAGCTGGAGGGCTGAGGGTCGGTTAGGTCCCTTGTAAACTGAGCAGGAGGGCTGAGGGTCGGTTAGGTCCCTTGTAAACTGACCTGGAGGGTTGAGGGTCGGTTAGGTCCCTTGTAAACTGACCTGGAGGGTTGAGGGTCGGTTAGTTCCCTTGTAAACTGAGCTGGAGGGCTGAGGGTCGGTTAGGTCCCTTGTAAACTGAGCAGGAGGGCTGAGGGTCGGTTAGGTCCCTTGTAAACTGACCTGGAGGGCTGAGGGTCGGTCAGGTCCCTTGTAAACTGAGCTGGAGGGCTGAGGGTCGGTTAGTTCCCTTGTAAACTGAGCTGGAGGGCTGAGGGTCGGTTAGTTCCATTGTAAACTGAGCTGGAGGGCTGAGGGTCGGTTAGGTCCCTTGTAAACTGAGCTGGAGGGCTGAGGGTCGGTTAGTTCCATTGTAAACTGAGCTGGAGGGCTGAGGGTCGGTTAGTTCCCTTGTAAACTGAGCTGGACGGCTGAGGGTCGGTTAGTTCCCTTGTAAACTGAGCTGCACGGCTGAGGGTCGGTTAGGTCCCTTGTAAACTGAGCTGGAGGGCTGAGGGTCAGTTAGGTCTATGCAGTGAATAGGTTGTCATTTGGGACGACGGCCTACAACAATGTGTTGTTGAGGGTAATGAGAGTTAAGTTTCTGAACATATCTGCATTCCCTGCCTGCACCTCTGTCTTCCTCTCTTCCCTCCTCATCCTTTTTCTTTCCTCCCCATGGTGTGAGGGTGTGGGGCTCTACTACAAACTAGTACACTACTTCCTTTGTATTTGTATCTGCTCTCTTCTTTATTAACCAAGTTGGACGACTGTCAAGACAACATCTTAAACTGTATTTATTATCATTATTATTATTATTATTATTATTATTAATGTCTTCAATATCGTTATACTGTCACAAGTCATCTGTAAAATCAGTCTAGTGAGTGGAATGCTGATTCATTATTAGTCAGCTGCATTCGTCATGGCCCAAGGAGACAGACCAGACAAGAGGACATGCCGGAGGGGTCAAAACCACATTCCCCTACATTTACATCAGTATTTTATCTGGTATGTATTAAGTACTACAGTTGTTTTTTAACAGTATTTTCTCTGGTATGTATTAAGTACTACAGTTGTTTTTTAACAGTATTTTCTTTGGTATGTATTAAGTACTATAGTTGTTTTTTAACACTATTTTCTCTGGTATGTATTAAGTACTATAGTTGTTTTTAACAGTATTTTCCCTGGTATGTATTAAGTACTATAGTTGTCTTTTAACAGTATTTTCTCTTGTATGTATTAAGTACTATAGTTGTTTTTAACAGTATTTTCTCTGGTATGTATTAAGTACTATAGTTGTTTTTAACAGTATTTTCCCTGGTATGTATTAAATACTATAGTTGTCTTTTAACAGTATTTTCTCTTGTATGTATTAAGTACTATAGTTGTTTTTAACAGTATTTTCCCTGGTATGTATTAAGTACTATAGTTGTTTTTAACAGTATTTTCTCTGGTATGTATTAAGTACTATAGGTGTTTTTTTTAAAGTATTTTCTCTGGTATGTATTAAATACTATAGTTGTTTTTACTCGGCAGACAGTTGGATGTAATATAGCGAATGCCAACTATAACCCAACAATGGGTTGACCAAGGACCTGGTCATTATTGTTGTCCTATGCTGAAGTGTGTATAATAATTCCAATAGTTAGAATGATAAAGACAGTGGTGTAGTCATCTATAGGGATTAATGGGGGATGATCAAGGATCACCCTTGACCTATTTCCAACAGCAGGAAGCGCCATGGGAGCAACAGCTCTCACTTACCCTGTCACCGTGATCTCCGTGTGGGCCAGGGGAACCCTGCAAGCCTGGGGAGCCAGGGAGACCCTGTGTACACACACACACACACACACACACACACACACACACACACACACACACACACACACACACACACACACACACACACACACACACACACACACACACACACACACACACACACACGCACACACACGCACACACACGCACACACACGCACACACACACACGTTAACTAAAACATCCCACACCACCACAGCAGAGCTAGCTAACCAAACTGCTACCACATTTAATCTATCAACCTCAGAGAGAAATAGCTAAACAACTCTCTCTCTCTTTCTCCCTCTACCTCTCTCTCTTTCTTCCTTTCGCTCTCTTTCTATCTCTCTCTCTCTTTCTCCATCTATATCTTTCTCTTTCTCCCTCTACCTCTCTCTCTTTCTCCCTCTCTCTCTCTCTTTCTCTCTCTAGCTCTCTCTCTCTCCCTCTATCTCTCTTTCCCCCTCTCTCTCTCTCCCCCTCTCTCTCTCTCCCTCTATCTCTCTTTCTCCCTCTCTCTCTCTCTCTTTAGCCCTCTCTCTCTCTCTCCTTTTTTCTCTCTCTCTTTCTCCCTCTAGCTCTCTCTCTCTCTTTCCCCTTCTCTCTCTCCCTATATCTATCTCTCTTTCCCCTTCTCTCTCTCTTTCTCCCCCCCTCTCTCTCCCTCTCTTTCTCTCTCTATCTCTCTCTTTCTCCCTCTCTCTCTCTCTTTCTCTCTCTTTCTCTCTTTCTCTCTCTTTCTCCCCCTTTATATCGCTCTCTTTTTCTCCCTCTCTCTCTCTCTCTCTCTCTCTCTCTCTCTTTCTCCCTTTCTCTCCCTCTCTCTCCACTCTCTCTCTCCCTCGCTCACTCTCTTTCTCCGCTTTCTTTACAGGTTCATTCAGGAGGACTAAAGCACTTTTCATAAATATAGTTTGTTCCCCCCTCTTCTCTTCAGCAGTTCTCCATCTGTGGAAAGAGAGAGGGTCAGGGGGGAAAGAGAGAACGTGATACTCACAGCTTGGCCGGGGGCTCCTTGGGGTCCTTCAATCAGCATCCCCTAGAATAGAGGGAAGAGAGAGAGGGAACAATTAATACAGTAGCCTTCAGAGACGGCAATAAATCTACACACTGCAGAGTGGAGACAAAGTAGAGGAGTGGGGAAACAAGGACTGGGGAGTCCATACAGGAGAAACTGTATTAAATTATGTTCTGTAAAAATGTGTTTATGGCTAAGTAAACACATTTTCAGCTGATAAATCATTAGTACCTAGTTATACAGTAGTGATATGACCTAGTTATACAGTAGTGATAATAACTAGTTATACAGTAGTGATAATAACTAGTTATACAGTACTGATAATATCTAGTTATACAGTAGTGATAATAACTAGTTATACAGTAGTGATAATAACTAGTTATACAGTAGTGATAATAACTAGTTATACAGTAGTGATAATAACTAGTTATACAGTAGTGATAATAACTAGTTATACAGTAGTGATAATAACTAGTTATACAGTAGTGATAATAACTAGTTATACAGTAGTGATAATAACTAGTTATACAGTAGTGATAATAACTAGTTATACAGTAGTGATAATAACTAGTTATACAGTAGTGATAATAACTAGTTATACAGTAGTGATAATAACTAGTTATACAGTAGTGATAATAACTAGTTATACAGTAGTGATAATATCTAGTTATACAGTAGTGATAATAACTAGTTATACAGTAGTGATAATATCTCATTCTACAGTAGTGATAATAACTAGTTATACAGTAGTGATAATATCTAGTTATACAGTAGTGATAATAACTAGTTATACAGTAGTGATAATATCTAGTTATACAGTAGTGATAATAACTAGTTATACAGTAGTGATAATATCTAGTTATACAGTAGTGATAATAACTAGTTATACAGTAGTGATAATATCCCATTCTACAGTAGTGATAATAACTAGTTATACAGTAGTGATAATACCTAATTATACAGTAATACCTCATTCTACAGTAGTGATAATAACTAGTTATACAGTAGTGATAATACCGAGATATACAGTAGTGATATGACCTAGTTATACGGTAGTGATAATACCGAGATATACAGTAGTGATAATACCGAGATATACAGTAGTGATATGACCTAGTTCTACAATAGTGATAATACCGAGATATACAGTAGTGATATGACCTAGTTATACAGTAGTGATAATACCGAGATATACAGTAGTGATATGACCTAGTTATACAGTAAAACCTCGTTCTACAGTAGTGATATGACCTAGTTCTACAGTAAAACAGTAATACAGGCTTTGACTTACGGGTTCAATGATGGCGGGTTCTCCTTTCTCTCCCTTCTCACCACCATATCCTCTTCCTCCCATCTGAAAACAACAGTGAAAGACACCAGATATTGGTTGATATTTGACTGAGTTGTCAACGAAATACAGTGTTTCCCATATACTCATGTAGTTAGCCGGTGGCCTAATGCCTGGAAGTCTATGGGAACAGCTAGCATGTCATTGCGCTAATTGTAGTAGCATAACTGCTGAAAAAGTAGTTATTGACTTAGCAACTGACCCAGTAACTGACTTAGTAACTGACCCAGTTACTGACCCAGTTACTGACTTAGTAATTGACTTAGTCACTGACTTAGTCACTGACTTAGTCACTGACTTAGTAACTGATGTATTATCTGACCCAATAACTGACTTAGTAACTGACTTAGCAACTGACCCAGTAACTGACCCAGTAACTGACCAAGTAACTGACCCAGTAACTGACTTAGTAACTGGCGTAGTAACTGACTTATTAACTGACTTAGTAACTGACGTATTATCTGACCCAATAACTGACTTAGTAACTGACTTAGTAACTGGCGTAGTAACTGACTTATTAACTGACTTAGTAACTGACGTATTATCTGACCCAATAACTGACTTAGTAACTGACCCAATAACTGACTCAGTAACTGACTTAATAACTGACTTATTATCTGACCCAGAAACGGACTTAGTAACTGACTTAGTAACTGACTTAGTCACTGACTTAGTCACTGACTTAGTCACTGACATAGTAACTGACCCAGTAACTGACCCAGAAACGGACATATTAACTGACCCAGTAACTGGCCCAGAAACTGGCCCAGAAACTGACTTAGTAACTGACTCAGTAACTGACTCAGTAACTGACTTAGTCACTGACTTAGTAACTGACATAGTCACTGACCCAGTAACTGACCCAGAAACGGACTTATTAACTGACCCAGTAACTGACCCAGTAACTGACCCAGTATCCGACCCAGTAACTGACCCAGTAACTGACCCAGTAACTGACCCAGTAACTGACCCAGTATCCGACCCAGTAACTGACCCAGTAACTGACCCAGTATCCGACCCAGTAACTGACCCAATAACTGACCCAGTAACTTACAGTACTCGTACTAGTCTTTGTGATACGAGTGTGTGTACACTCAGGCCACTGTATGAGTATCGAAAGCCACAGTACTTACACTAGACTCTGTCTCGGTCTCAGCGGGTATACCGGGCCCAAACTCATCCTCATAGCCTGAGACAGAGGCGGTGGGTTTGGCCTCGCCAGTACCATAGTCTCCATAATCCCCGTACTCGTAGGTCTGTTTCATCTCCTTGGTGTCGCCGTATTCCTTCAGATCATACTCCTTAAAATCGTACGAGTTCTCGCCGGGGTCGGGACCTTTGGTGTCTGAGCCGGTTTCTGCGGTAGCCGTAGGGTCGGCGCCAACCTTCTCCACGCCTGTGATGTAATCATCAACTTTTTCCTCGTCATAGTTCTGATTGGTCATTGTGAGGAGGGGAGGGAACATGGAGGGTTGGGGTTAGAGAGAGGACAACGCATGGGAATAGGTAACTTATTGAATAACTTTCACATGATTTATTCTATTTAGAGTAATATGTGATTGTGAATCACAGTTAAAAACATTTGTTTTAGTCTCTTCTCAGATCTGTGTGAGTCTAGACTACCAATAGTCTGTTCTCAGATCTGTATGAGTCTAGGCGACCAATAGTCTCTTCTCAGATCTGTGTGAGTTTAGACTACCAATAGTCTGTTCTCAGATCTGTATGAGTCTAGGCGACCAATAGTCTGTTCTCAGATCTGTATGAGTCTAGGCGACCAATAGTCTGTTCTCAGATCTGTATGAGTCTAGGCGACCAATAGTCTGTTCTCAGATCTGTGTGAGTCTAGACTACCAATAGTCTGTTCTCAGATCTGTGTGAGTCTAGACTACCAATAGTCTGTTCTCAGATCTGTGTGAGTCTAGACTACCAATAGTCTGTTCTCAGATCTGTATGAGTCTAGACTACCAATAGTCTGTTCTCAGATCTTTATGAGTCTAGACTACAGCATACTACTTTAGTTACTGTTGTCATATGATTCATGTCATGTATGGTATGACAACGATAATCAGATGCCGGTCTTAGTTTAGACAGCATGCTGACAAAACAAACGTATCATACTTTTACATACTGTAAAACAACACATTTCACTCCACCTATCCGGTGTATGTGACAATAAAACATACATCTATTTGATTTGATTTGTTCTTAATCACACGTTTACACATATAAACATGACCACGGGTTACATCAGTTTAAAATGAAGGGCTCGGTTTCCCAGAGATGGATTAAGTCTATTGATCCTGGAAAAAACATTTTCAACAGAGGATCCTACGGCCAACACGCTTTTTAGTTAAAGAGTAGTCTTAATCTGAGGCGTAAAAAACGGTCCTTTACGTGTTTAAATCATAATTCCAGATCAACCAACAGAGGAAGGGGAGGTAAGAATATCTATTTCATGTTATGAAAATTATTCTGTTGTAAAAAAAAAAGCACACTTTGTTCCATTACAGTTCAATAAAAAAATACAATTTGATTTGATTTTCAAAAATACCTTTCTTCACCGCAGACATTGTTTTCTGTCTCTCCTCAACTTCAAAACTATTTTTTATTTATTCATTCATGTCCTGGGTTGTGTAGACTTGTTCACCTGCACCCTCATAACGGTGTCATAATGTGTTGCAGATATATGGCATGTGTTGGTTGCATTGCATCCATATTGTCTCACTTTACCCCTGAATGTCTCTCATTGAATTAAGGGCTACGTTTATGTGATGGTTTAGCTCAAAGGAAGACGGGGAAACTACAACAACAACCAAGAGGAGATGGGATGAACCCCTTTGGTCACAACAACCAAGAGGAGATGGGATGAACCCCATTGGTCACAACAACCAAGAGGAGATGGAATGAACCCCTTTGGTCACAACAACCAAGAGGAGATGGGATGAACCCCTTTGGTCACAACAACCAAGAGGAGATGGGATGAACCCCATTGGTCACAACAACCAAGAGGAGATGGGTTGAACCCCATTGGTCACAACAACCAAGAGGAGATGGGATGAACCCCTTTGGTCACAACAACCAAGAGGAGATGGGATGAACCCCTTTGGTCACAACAACCAAGAGGAGATGGGATGAACCCCATTGGTCACAACAACCAAGAGGAGATGGGATGAACCCCATTGGTCACAACAAACAAGAGGAGATGGGATGAACCCCATTGGTCACAACAACCAAGAGGAGATGGGTTGAACCCCTTTGGTCACAACAACCAAGAGGAGATGGGATGAACCCCATTGGTCACAACAACCAAGAGGAGATGGGTTGAACCCAATTGGTCACAACAACCAAGATGAGATGGGTTGAACCCCGTTGGTCACAACAACCAAGAGGAGATGGGATGAACCCCCGTTGGTCACAACAACCAAGAGGAGATGGGTTGAACCCCGTTGGTCACAACAACCAAGAGGAGATGGGATGAACCCCATTGGTCACAACAACCAAGAGGAGATGGGATGAACCCCATTGGTCACAACAACCAAGAGGAGATCGGTTGAACCCCGTTGGTCACAACAACCAAGAGGAGATGGGATGAACCCCTTTGGTCACAACAACCAAGAGGAGATGGGATGAACCCCATTGGTCACAACAACCAAGAGGAGATGGGATGAACCCCATTATTGACAACAACCAAGAGGAGATCGGTTGAACCCCGTTGGTCACAACAACCAAGAGGAGATGGGATGAACCCCGTTGGTCACAACAACCAAGAGGAGATGGGATGACTCCCGTTGGTCACAACAACCAAGAGGAGATGGGATGAACCCCATTGGTCACAACAACCAAGAGGAGATGGGATGAACCCCATTGGTCACAACAACCAAGAGGAGATGGGATGAACCCCCGTTGGTCACAACAACCAAGAGGAGATGGGATGAACCCCATTGGTCACAACAACCAAGAGGAGATGGGATGAACCCCTTTGGTCACAACAACCAAGAGGAGATGGGATGAACCCAATTGGTCACAACAACCAAGAGGAGATGGGATGAACCCCATTATTGACAACAACCAAGAGGAGATCGGTTGAACCCCGTTGGTCACAACAACCAAGAGGAGATGGGATGAACCCCGTTGGTCACAACAACCAAGAGGAGATGGGATGACTCCCGTTGGTCACAACAACCAAGAGGAGATGGGATGAACCCCATTGGTCACAACAACCAAGAGGAGATGGGATGAACCCCATTGGTCACAACAACCAATAGGAGATGGGATGAACCCCCGTTGGTCACAACAACCAAGAGGAGATGGGATGAACCCCATTGGTCACAACAACCAAGAGGAGATGGGATGAACCCCATTGGTCACAACAACCAAGAGGAGATGGGATGAACCCCATTGGTCACAACAACCAAGAGGAGATGGGATGAACCCCATTGGTCACAACAACCAAGAGGAGATGGGATGAACCCCATTGTTCACAACAACCAAGAGGAGATGGGATGAACCCCATTGTTCACAACAACCAAGAGGAGATGGGATGAACCCTGTTGGTCACAACAACCAGGAGGAGATGGGATGAACCCCATTGGTCACAACAACCAAGAGGAGATGGGATGAACCCCCGTTGGTCACAACAACCAAGAGGAGATGGGATGAACCCCGTTGTCACAACAACCAAGAGGAGATGGGATGAACCCCGTTGTCACAACAACCAAGAGGAGATGGGATGAACCCCGTTGTCACAACAACCAAGAGGAGATGGGTTGAACCCCATTGGTCACAACAACCAAGAGGAGATGGGATGAACCCCATTGGTCACAACAACCAAGAGGAGATGGGATGAACCCCATTGGTCACAACAACCAAGAGGAGATGGGATGAACCCTGTTGGTCACAACAACCAAGAGGAGATGGGATGAACCCTGTTGGTCACAACAACCAAGAGGAGATGGGATGAACCCCATTGGTCACAACAACCAAGAGGAGATGGGATGAACCCCCGTTGGTCACAACAACCAAGAGGAGATGGGATGAACCCCCGTTGGTCACAACAACCAAGAGGAGATGGGATGAACCCCATTGGTCACAACAACCAAGAGGAGATGGGATGAACCCCATTGGTCACAACAACCAAGAGGAGATGGGATGAACCCCATTGGTCACAACAACCAAGAGGAGATGGGATGAACCCCATTGGTCACAACAAACAAGAGGAGATGGGTTGAACCCCTTTGGTCACAACAACCAAGAGGAGATGGGATGAACCCCATTGGTCACAACAACCAAGAGGAGATGGGATGAACCCCATTGGTCACAACAACCAAGAGGAGATGGGATGAACCCCATTGTTCACAACAACCAAGAGGAGATGGGATGAACCCTGTTGGTCACAACAACCAGGAGGAGATGGGATGAACCCCATTGGTCACAACAACCAAGAGGAGATGGGATGAACCCCCGTTGGTCACAACAACCAAGAGGAGATGGGATGAACCCCGTTGTCACAACAACCAAGAGGAGATGGGATGAACCCCGTTGTCACAACAACCAAGAGGAGATGGGGTGAACCCCCATTGGTCACAACAACCAAGAGGAGATGGGATGAACCCCGTTGTCACAACAACCAAGAGGAGATGGGATGAACCCCGTTGGTCACAACAACCAAGAGGAGATGGGATGAACCCCATTGGTCACAACAACCAAGAGGAGATGGGATGAACCCCATTGGTCACAACAACCAAGAGGAGATGGGATGAACCCCATTGGTCACAACAACCAAGAGGAGATGGGATGAACCCTGTTGGTCACAACAACCAAGAGGAGATGGGATGAACCCTGTTGGTCACAACAACCAAGAGGAGATGGGATGAACCCCATTGGTCACAACAACCAAGAGGAGATGGGATGAACCCCCGTTGGTCACAACAACCAAGAGGAGATGGGATGAACCCCGTTGGTCACAACAACCAAGAGGAGATGGGATGAACCCCATTGGTCACAACAACCAAGAGGAGATGGGATGAACCCCATTGGTCACAACAACCAAGAGGAGATGGGATGAACCCCATTGGTCACAACAACCAAGAGGAGATGGGTTGAACCCCATTGGTCACAACAACCAAGAGGAGATGGGATGAACCCCATTGGTCACAACAACCAAGAGGAGATGGGATGAACCCCATTGGTCACAACAACCAAGAGGAGATGGGATGAACCCCATTGTTCACAACAACCAAGAGGAGATGGGATGAACCCTGTTGGTCACAACAACCAGGAGGAGATGGGATGAACCCCATTGGTCACAACAACCAAGAGGAGATGGGATGAACCCCCGTTGGTCACAACAACCAAGAGGAGATGGGATGAACCCCGTTGTCACAACAACCAAGAGGAGATGGGTTGAACCCCATTGGTCACAACAACCAAGAGGAGATGGGATGAACCCCATTGGTCACAACAACCAAGAGGAGATGGGATGAACCCCATTGGTCACAACAACCAAGAGGAGATGGGATGAACCCCATTGGTCACAACAACCAAGAGGAGATGGGATGAACCCCGTTGGTCACAACAACCAAGAGGAGATGGGATGAACCCTGTTGGTCACAACAACCAAGAGGAGATGGGATGAACCCTGTTGGTCACAACAACCAAGAGGAGATGGGATGAACCCTGTTGGTCACAACAACCAAGAGGAGATGGGATGAACCCCATTGGTCACAACAACCAAGAGGAGATGGGATGAACCCCATTGGTCACAACAACCAAGAGGAGATGGGATGAACCCCATTGGTCACAACAACCAAGAGGAGATGGGATGAACCCCGTTGGTCACAACAACCAAGAGGAGATGGGATGAACCCCATTGGTCACAACAACCAAGAGGAGATGGGATGAACCCCATTGGTCACAACAACCAAGAGGAGATGGGATGAACCCCATTGGTCACAACAACCAAGAGGAGATGGGATGAACCCCATTGGTCACAACAACCAAGAGGAGATGGGATGAACCCCTTTGGTCACAACAACCAAGAGGAGATGGGATGACCCCCTTTGGTCACAACAACCAAGAGGAGATGGGATGAACCCCATTGGTCACAACAACCAAGAGGAGATGGGATGAACCTTGTTGGTCACAACAACCAAGAGGAGATGGGATGAACCCCTTTGGTCACAAATCATTAGCTGGCAGAGTTCTATTAGTTAATTTTATATCAAGATCAGATTTAAGAGTTGTTTCTGTCCCAAAGGGCACCTATATATAGTGCAC
The DNA here is from genome assembly GCF_045679555.1 of Salvelinus alpinus. Taxonomy (NCBI): domain Eukaryota; kingdom Metazoa; phylum Chordata; class Actinopteri; order Salmoniformes; family Salmonidae; genus Salvelinus; species Salvelinus alpinus. The sequence continues at coordinate 6,247,260 of NC_092108.1, forward strand.
TACTTTAGACCAGAGCCCCATGGAACCCTATTCCCTACATAGTGCACTACTTTAGACCAGAGCCCTATGGGTAATAGGGTCCATGTTGGAAACAGTTGAAAAACGCCAAACAACGTTTTTTGTGAATTCAAGGAAAAAGAACATCCATCGTTGGTTCTTTGATCTTTTGTAATATCTAATATTCTAACTCGGAGATGGCAAGCTGAGGGCTTTGTAATATCTAATAATCTAACTCGGAGATCGCAAGCTGAGGGCTTTGTAATATCTAATAATCTAACTCGGAGATCGCAAGCTGAGGGCTTTGTAATATCTAATAATCTAACTCGGAGATCGCAAGCTGAGGGCTTTGTAATATCTAATATTCTAACTCGGAGATCGCAAGCTGATGGCTTTGTAATATCTAATATTCTAACTCGGAGATCGCAAGCTGAGGGCTTTGTCATTTCTAAATTGGATGATGAGTTCAGAAAGGTTCATAAATAAGTTTCCGCATAAGGACGACCTGCGTTTTTACCACCGAGCTGCTTTTAAAACCGTTTTAAGTCTAAATTCTTAAACAATCTCTTTGAGAATACTATACACTAAGCCTCAGTATTTACCAGCCATTTGATCGTATCCAAAATGGCCTCGGAGTTAATGGAGACAAAGGAATGTTCTCATCAGAATATAACATGAGGTATTCATATTACATCATGTGGTATTGGCAAGCATTTTGGCAATTCATAAGCCACATACATCAAACCACCATATATAACGTTGACGACTCTCTGTCTGGAGGCTCAGCTGGTGGAATAATCCTACATGTTTTAAAATTGTTTCCGCCTTTGTCATTTCGGATCATATTTTTTTACTTTGATGGAACCAGGAGGTCCATCCTCCTTCAGAGAAACACAAGCCCTATGTCTTCCCTATTCCCTATATAGTGCACTACTGACGATAAGAAACACATACAGTGGGCTCAGGTCAGAAGTAGTCTACTACTGACAATAAGAACCACATACACTAGGCTCAGGTCAGAAGTAGTGCACTACTGACGATAAGAACCACATACAGTAGGCTCAGGTCAGAAGTAGTGCACTACTGACGATAAGAACCACATACAGTAGGCTCCGGTCAGAAGTAGTGCACTACTGACGATAAGAACCACATACAGTAGGCTCAGGTCAGAAGTAGTGCACTACTGACGATAAGAACCACATACAGTAGGCTCAGGTCAGAAGTAATGCACTACATACGGAATATAGGGTGCACTTTGGGACACAGCCAACTGAGTTAAACTCTGTAGTTTAGTAAATAACCTAACATTTAGTAAATAATCTAACATTTAGTAAATAATCTAACATTTAGTAAATAACCTAACATTTAGTAAATAATCTAACATTTAGTAAATAACCTAACATTTAGTAAATAATCTAACATTTAGTAAATAACCTAACATTTAGTAAATAATCTAACATTTAGTAAATAACATAACATTTAGTAAATCATCTAACATTTAGTGATAAAAGTGTCATTAAACATGAGGAAGTATGTACCGGGATTGGAGAGGTTGAGTCTGTAGGCTTCTCAGCCGGTTGATCGCTGTCCACCGTACCGTAGTCATAGGCTGTGTATTCTCCATCCACAGAGGCTGCATCCACAGCGCCAGCCTGTACATTCATGATAAAACACAAGAAAGAAGATGGAAAAGGTAGAAAATAGTGGGATGATAACGACTCATAACCACTCACTATAGCTTCAACATGAGCGGTAACCACTCACTATAGTATCAACATGAGAGAGGAAACCACTCACTATAGTAACAACATGAGAGAGGTAACCACTCACTATAGTATCAACATGAGCGGTAACCACTCACTATAGTATCAACATGAGAGAGGTAACCACTCACTATAGTATCAACATGAGCGAGGTAACCACTCACTATAGTATCAACATGAGAGGTAACCACTCACTATAGCCTATAGTCAACATAAAGGTAACCACTCACTATAGCATCAACATGAGAGGTAACCACTCACTATAGTATCAACATGAGAGAGGTAACCACTCACTATAGTATCAACATGAGAGTAACCATCACTATAGTTCAACATGAGAGGAACCACTCACTATAGTATCAACATGAGAAGGTAACCACTCACTATAGTTCAACATGAGAGAGGTAACCACTCACTATAGTATCAACATGAGAGGTAACCACTCACTATAGTATCAACATGAGAGAGGTAACCACTCACTATAGTATCAACATGAGAGGTAACCACTCACTATAGCATCAACATGAGAGAGGTAACCACTCACTATAGTATCAACATGAGAGGTAACCACTCACTATAGTATCAACATGAGAGAGGTAACCACTCACTATAGTATCAACATGAGAGGTAACCACTCACTATAGTATCAACATGAGAGAGGTAACCACTCACTATAGTATCAACATGAGAGAGGTAACCACTCACTATAGTATCAACATGAGAGGTAACCACTCACTATAGTATCAACATGAGAGAGGTAACCACTCACTATAGTATCAACATGAGAGAGGTAACCACTCACTATAGTATCAACATGAGAGAGGTAACCACTCACTATAGTATCAACATGAGAGAGGTAACCACTCACTATAGTATCAACATGAGAGAGGTAACCACTCACTATAGTATCAACATGAGAGGTAACCACTCACTATAGTATCAACATGAGAGGTAACCACTCACTATAGTATCAACATGAGAGGTAACCACTCACTATAGTATCAACATGAGAGGTAACCACTCACTATAGTATCAACATGAGAGGTAACCACTCACTATAGTATCAACATGAGAGAGGTAACCACTCACTATAGTATCAACATGAGAGAGGTAACCACTCACTATAGCATCAACATGAGAGAGGTAACCACTCACTATAGTATCAACATGAGAGAGGTAACCACTCACTATAGTATCAACATGAGAGAGGTAACCACTCACTATAGCATCAACATGAGAGAGGTAACCACTCACTATAGCATCAACATGAGAGAGGTAACCACTCACTATAGCATCAACATGAGAGGTAACCACTCACTATAGTATCAACATGAGAGAGGTAACCACTCACTATAGCATCAACATGAGAGAGGTAACCACTCACTATAGCATCAACATGAGAGGTAACCACTCACTATAGTATCAACATGAGAGAGGTAACCACTCACTATAGTATCAACATGAGAGAGGTAACCACTCACTATAGCATCAACATGAGAGAGGTAACCACTCACTATAGCATCAACATGAGAGAGGTAACCACTCACTATAGCATCAACATGAGAGGTAACCACTCACTATAGTATCAACATGAGAGAGGTAACCACTCACTATAGTATCAACATGAGAGAGGTAACCACTCACTATAGCATCAACATGAGAGAGGTAACCACTCACTATAGTATCAACTTGAGAGGTAACCACTCACTATAGTATCAACATGAGAGGTAACCACTCACTATAGTATCAACATGAGAGGTAACCACTCACTATAGCATCAACATGAGAGAGGTAACCACTCACTATAGCATCAACATGAGAGGTAACCACTCACTATAGTATCAACATGAGAGAGGTAACCACTCACTATAGTATCAACATGAGAGGTAACCACTCACTATAGTATCAACATGAGAGAGGTAACCACTCACTATAGTATCAACATGAGAGAGGTAACCACTCACTATAGTAACAACATGAGAGAGGTAACCACTCACTATAGTATCAACATGAGAGAGGTAACCACTCACTATAGTATCAACATGAGAGAGGTAACCACTCACTATAGTATCAACATGAGAGAGGTAACCACTCACTATAGCATCAACATGAGAGAGGTAACCACTCACTATAGTATCAACATGAGAGAGGTAACCACTCACTATAGTATCAACATGAGAGAGGTAACCACTCACTATAGCATCAACATGAGAGAGGTAACCACTCACTATAGCATCAACATGAGAGAGGTAACCACTCACTATAGTATCAACATGAGAGGTAACCACTCACTATAGCATCAACATGAGAGAGGTAACCACTCACTATAGTATCAACATGAGAGAGGTAACCACTCACTATAGTATCAACATGAGAGAGGTAACCACTCACTATAGTATCAACATGAGAGAGGTAACCACTCACTATAGTATCAACATGAGAGAGGTAACCACTCACTATAGTATCAACATGAGAGAGGTAACCACTCACTATAGTATCAACATGAGAGAGGTAACCACTCACTATAGTATCAACATGAGAGGTAACCACTCACTATAGTATCAACATGAGAGGTAACCACTCACTATAGCATCAACATGAGAGAGGTAACCACTCACTATAGTATCAACATGAGAGGTAACCACTCACTATAGTATCAACATGAGAGAGGTAACCACTCACTATAGCATCAACATGAGAGGTAACCACTCACTATAGTATCAACATGAGAGAGGTAACCACTCACTATAGTATCAACATGAGAGGTAACCACTCACTATAGTATCAACATGAGAGAGGTAACCACTCACTATAGTATCAACATGAGAGGTAACCACTCACTATAGTATCAACATGAGAGAGGTAACCACTCACTATAGTATCAACATGAGAGGTAACCACTCACTATAGCATCAACATGAGAGGTAACCACTCACTATAGTATCAACATGAGAGAGGTAACCACTCACTATAGTATCAACATGAGAGGTAACCACTCACTATAGTATCAACATGAGAGGTAACCACTCACTATAGTATCAACATGAGAGAGGTAACCACTCACTATAGCATCAACATGAGAGGTAACCACTCACTATAGTATCAACATGAGAGAGGTAACCACTCACTATAGTATCAACATGAGAGAGGTAACCACTCACTATAGTATCAACATGAGAGAGGTAACCACTCACTATAGTATCAACATGAGAGAGGTAACCACTCACTATAGTATCAACATGAGAGGTAACCACTCACTATAGTATCAACATGAGAGGTAACCACTCACTATAGCATCAACATGAGAGAGGTAACCACTCACTATAGTATCAACATGAGAGGTAACCACTCACTATAGTATCAACATGAGAGAGGTAACCACTCACTATAGCATCAACATGAGAGGTAACCACTCACTATAGTATCAACATGAGAGAGGTAACCACTCACTATAGCATCAACATGAGAGGTAACCACTCACTATAGTATCAACATGAGAGAGGTAACCACTCACTATAGTATCAACATGAGAGAGGTAACCACTCACTATAGTATCAACATGAGAGGTAACCACTCACTATAGTATCAACATGAGAGGTAACCACTCACTATAGTATCAACATGAGAGGTAACCACTCACTATAGTATCAACATGAGAGAGGTAACCACTCACTATAGCATCAACATGAGAGGTAACCACTCACTATAGTATCAACATGAGAGGTAACCACTCACTATAGTATCAACATGAGAGGTAACCACTCACTATAGCATCAACATGAGAGAGGTAACCACTCACTATAGTATCAACATGAGAGGTAACCACTCACTATAGTATCAACATGAGAGAGGTAACCACTCACTATAGTATCAACATGAGAGGTAACCACTCACTATAGTATCAACATGAGAGAGGTAACCACTCACTATAGCATCAACATGAGAGGTAACCACTCACTATAGTATCAACATGAGAGAGGTAACCACTCACTATAGCATCAACATGAGAGGTAACCACTCACTATAGTATCAACATGAGAGAGGTAACCACTCACTATAGCATCAACATGAGAGGTAACCACTCACTATAGCATCAACATGAGAGAGGTAACCACTCACTATAGTATCAACATGAGAGGTAACCACTCACTATAGTATCAACATGAGAGAGGTAACCACTCACTATAGTATCAACATGAGAGGTAACCACTCACTATAGTATCAACATGAGAGAGGTAACCACTCACTATAGTATCAACATGAGAGGTAACCACTCACTATAGTATCAACATGAGAGAGGTAACCACTCACTATAGTATCAACATGAGAGAGGTAACCACTCACTATAGTATCAACATGAGAGAGGTAACCACTCACTATAGTATCAACATGAGAGGGTAACCACTCACTATAGTATCAACATGAGAGAGGTAACCACTCACTATAGTATCAACATGAGAGAGGTAACCACTCACTATAGTATCAACATGAGAGAACATGAGAGAGGTAACCACTCACTATAGTATCAACATGAGAGGTAACCACTCACTATAGTATCAACATGAGAGAGGTAACCACTCACTATAGTATCAACATGAGAGAGGTAACCACTCACTATAGTATCAACATGAGAGAGGTAACCACTCACTATAGTATCAACATGAGAGAGGTAACCACTCACTATAGTATCAACATGAGAGGTAACCACTCACTATAGTATCAACATGAGAGGTAACCACTCACTATAGTATCAACATGAGAGGTAACCACTCACTATAGTATCAACATGAGAGGTAACCACTCACTATAGTATCAACATGAGAGAGGTAACCACTCACTATAGCATCAACATGAGAGAGGTAACCACTCACTATAGTATCAACATGAGAGAGGTAACCACTCACTATAGTATCAACATGAGAGAGGTAACCACTCACTATAGTATCAACATGAGAGAGGTAACCACTCACTATAGTATCAACATGAGAGGTAACCACTCACTATAGTATCAACATGAGAGAGGTAACCACTCACTATAGTATCAACATGAGAGAGGTAACCACTCACTATAGTATCAACATGAGAGAGGTAACCACTCACTATAGTATCAACATGAGAGAGGTAACCACTCACTATAGTATCAACATGAGAGAGGTAACCACTCACTATAGTATCAACATGAGAGAGGTAACCACTCACTATAGTATCAACATGAGAGGTAACCACTCACTATAGTATCAACATGAGAGGTAACCACTCACTATAGCATCAACATGAGAGAGGTAACCACTCACTATAGTATCAACATGAGAGGTAACCACTCACTATAGTATCAACATGAGAGAGGTAACCACTCACTATAGTATCAACATGAGAGGTAACCACTCACTATAGTATCAACATGAGAGAGGTAACCACTCACTATAGTATCAACATGAGAGGTAACCACTCACTATAGTATCAACATGAGAGAGGTAACCACTCACTATAGTATCAACATGAAGGTACCACCACTATAGTATCAACATGAGAGAGGTAACCACTCACTATAGTATCAACATGAGAGGTAACCACTCACTATAGTATCAACATGAGAGAGGTAACCACTCACTATAGTATCAACATGAGAGAGGTAACCACTCACTATAGTATCAACATGAGAGAGGTAACCACTCACTATAGTATCAACATGAGAGGTAACCACTCACTATGCAACATGAGAGAGGTAACCACTCACTATAGTATCAACATGAGAGGTAACCACTCACTATAGTATCAACATGAGAGAGGTAACCACTCACTATAGTATCAACATGAGAGAGGTAACCACTCACTATAGCATCAACATGAGAGAGGTAACCACTCACTATAGTATCAACATGAGAGGTAACCACTCACTATAGTATCAACATGAGAGAGGTAACCACTCACTATAGTATCAACATGAGCGGTAACCACTCACTATAGTATCAACATGAGAGAGGTAACCACTCACTATAGTATCAACATGAGCGGTAACCACTCACTATAGTATCAACATGAGAGAGGTAACCACTCACTATAGCATCAACATGAGAGGTAACCACTCACTATAGCATCAACATGAGAGGTAACCACTCACTATAGCATCAACATGAGAGGTAACCACTCACTATAGTATCAACATGAGCGGTAACCACTCACTATAGTATCAACATGAGCGGTAACCACTCACTATAGCTTCAACATGAGAGAGGTAACCACTCACTATAGTATCAACATGATAAACATTACCACTCACTATAGTATCAACATGAGAGGTAACCACTCACTATAGTATCAACATGAGAGAGGTAACCACTCACTATAGTATCAACATGAGAGGTAACCACTCACTATAGTATCAACATGAGAGAGGTAACCACTCACTATAGTATCAACATGATAAACATTACCACTCACTATAGTATCAACATGAGAGAGGTAACCACTCACTATAGTATCAACATGATAAACATAACCACTCACTATAGCATCAACATGAGAGAGGTAACCACTCACTATAGTATCAACATGAGCGGTAACCACTCACTATAGTATCAACATGAGAGAGGTAACCACTCACTATAGCATCAACATGAGAGAGGTAACCACTCACTATAGCATCAACATGAGAGAGGTAACCACTCACTATAGTATCAACATGAGAGGTAACCACTCACTATAGTATCAACATGAGAGAGGTAACCACTCACTATAGTATCAACATGAGAGGTAACCACTCACTATAGTATCAACATGAGAGAGGTAACCACTCACTATAGTATCAACATGAGAGAGGTAACCACTCACTATAGTATCAACATTAGCGGTAACCACTCACTATAGTATCAACATGAGAGAGGTAACCACTCACTATAGTATCAACATGAGAGAGGTAACCACTCACTATAGTATCAACATGAGAGGTAACCACTCACTATAGCATCAACATGAGAGGTAACCACTCACTATAGTATCAACATGAGAGGTAACCACTCACTATAGTATCAACATGAGAGAGGTAACCACTCACTATAGCATCAACATGAGAGGTAACCACTCACTATAGTATCAACATGAGAGAGGTAACCACTCACTATAGTATCAACATGAGAGGTAACCACTCACTATAGTATCAACATGAGAGGTAACCACTCACTATAGTATCAACATGAGAGAGGTAACCACTCACTATAGCATCAACATGAGAGGTAACCACTCACTATAGCATCAACATGAGAGAGGTAACCACTCACTATAGTATCAACATGAGAGAGGTAACCACTCACTATAGCTTCAACATGAGAGAGGTAACCACTCACTATAGTATCAACATGAGAGAGGTAACCACTCACTATAGTATCAACATGAGAGAGGTAACCACTCACTATAGTATCAACATGAGAGGTAACCACTCACTATAGTATCAACATGAGAGGTAACCACTCACTATAGTATCAACATGAGAGAGGTAACCACTCACTATAGCATCAACATGAGAGGTAACCACTCACTATAGCATCAACATGAGAGAGGTAACCACTCACTATAGTATCAACATGAGAGAGGTAACCACTCACTATAGCTATCAACATGAGAGAGGTAACCACTCACTATAGTATCAACATGAGAGAGGTAACCACTCACTATAGTATCAACATGAGAGAGGTAACCACTCACTATAGTATCAACATGAGAGGTAACCACTCACTATAGCATCAACATGAGAGGTAACCACTCACTATAGTATCAACATGAGAGGTAACCACTCACTATAGCTTCAACATGAGAGAGGTAACCACTCACTATAGTATCAACATGAGAGAGGTAACCACTCACTATAGTAACAACATGAGAGGTAACCACTCACTATAGTATCAACATGAGAGAGGTAACCACTCACTATAGTATCAACATGAGAGAGGTAACCACTCACTATAGTATCAACATGAGAGAGGTAACCACTCACTATAGTATCAACATGAGAGAGGTAACCACTCACTATAGCATCAACATGAGAGAGGTAACCACTCACTATAGCATCAACATGAGAGAGGTAACCACTCACTATAGTATCAACATGAGAGGTAACCACTCACTATAGTATCAACATGAGAGGTAACCACTCACTATAGCATCAACATGAGAGAGGTAACCACTCACTATAGCATCAACATGAGAGGTAACCACTCACTATAGTATCAACATGAGAGAGGTAACCACTCACTATAGTATCAACATGAGAGGTAACCACTCACTATAGCATCAACATGAGAGGTAACCACTCACTATAGTATCAACATGAGTGGTAACCACTCACTATAGTATCAACATGAGAGGTAACCACTCACTATAGCATCAACATGAGAGAGGTAACCACTCACTATAGCATCAACATGAGAGAGGTAACCACTCACTATAGCATCAACATGAGAGAGGTAACCACTCACTATAGTATCAACATGAGAGGTAACCACTCACTATAGTATCAACATGAGAGAGGTAACCACTCACTATAGCATCAACATGAGAGAGGTAACCACTCACTATAGTATCAACATGAGAGGTAACCACTCACTATAGTATCAACATGAGAGAGGTAACCACTCACTATAGTATCAACATGAGAGAGGTAACCACTCACTATAGTATCAACATGAGAGGTAACCACTCACTATAGTATCAACATGAGAGAGGTAACCACTCACTATAGTATCAACATGAGAGAGGTAACCACTCACTATAGTATCAACATGAGAGGTAACCACTCACTATAGTATCAACATGAGAGAGGTAACCACTCACTATAGCATCAACATGAGAGAGGTAACCACTCACTATAGCATCAACATGAGAGAGGTAACCACTCACTATAGTATCAACATGAGAGAGGTAACCACTCACTATAGTATCAACATGAGAGGTAACCACTCACTATAGCATCAACATGAGAGAGGTAACCACTCACTATAGCATCAACATGAGAGAGGTAACCACTCACTATAGTATCAACATGAGAGGTAACCACTCACTATAGTATCAACATGAGAGAGGTAACCACTCACTATAGTATCAACATGAGAGAGGTAACCACTCACTATAGTATCAACATGAGAGGTAACCACTCACTATAGTATCAACATGAGAGAGGTAACCACTCACTATAGTATCAACATGAGAGAGGTAACCACTCACTATAGTATCAACATGAGAGGTAACCACTCACTATAGTATCAACATGAGAGGTAACCACTCACTATAGCATCAACATGAGAGGTAACCACTCACTATAGTATCAACATGAGAGGTAACCACTCACTATAGCATCAACATGAGAGAGGTAACCACTCACTATAGTATCAACATGAGAGAGGTAACCACTCACTATAGTATCAACATGAGAGGTAACCACTCACTATAGTATCAACATGAGAGGTAACCACTCACTATAGTATCAACATGAGAGGTAACCACTCACTATAGCATCAACATGAGAGGTAACCACTCACTATAGTATCAACATGAGAGGTAACCACTCACTATAGCATCAACATGAGAGGTAACCACTCACTATAGTATCAACATGAGAGGTAACCACTCACTATAGCATCAACATGAGAGGTAACCACTCACTATAGTATCAACATGAGAGGTAACCACTCACTATAGTATCAACATGAGAGAGGTAACCACTCACTATAGTATCAACATGAGAGAGGTAACCACTCACTATAGTATCAACATGAGAGGTAACCACTCACTATAGTATCAACATGATAAACATTACCACTCACTATAGTATCAACATGAGAGGTAACCACTCACTATAGTATCAACATGAGAGGTTACCACTCACTATAGTATCAACATGAGAGGTAACCACTCACTATAGTATCAACATGAGAGAGGTAACCACTCACTATAGTATCAACATGAGAGGTAACCACTCACTATAGTATCAACATGAGAGGTAACCACTCACTATAGTATCAACATGAGAGAGGTAACCACTCACTATAGTATCAACATGAGAGGTAACCACTCACTATAGTATCAACATGAGAGGTTACCACTCACTATAGTATCAACATGAGAGGTAACCACTCACTATAGTATCAACATGAGAGAGGTAACCACTCACTATAGTATCAACATGAGAGAGGTAACCACTCACTATAGTATCAACATGAGAGAGGTAACCACTCACTATAGTATCAACATGAGAGGTAACCACTCACTATAGTATCAACATGAGAGAGGTAACCACTCACTATAGTATCAACATGAGAGAGGTAACCACTCACTATAGTATCAACATGAGAGAGGTAACCACTCACTATAGCATCAACATGAGAGAGGTAACCACTCACTATAGCATCAACATGAGAGAGGTAACCACTCACTATAGCATCAACATGAGAGAGGTAACCACTCACTATAGCATCAACATGAGAGAGGTAACCACTCACTATAGTATCAACATGAGAGGTAACCACTCACTATAGTATCAACATGAGAGGTAACCACTCACTATAGTATCAACATGAGAGGTAACCACTCACTATAGTATCAACATGAGAGAGGTAACCACTCACTATAGTATCAACATGAGAGAGGTAACCACTCACTATAGTATCAACATGAGAGGTAACCACTCACTATAGCATCAACATGAGAGGTAACCACTCACTATAGTATCAACATGAGAGGTAACCACTCACTATAGTATCAACATGAGAGAGGTAACCACTCACTATAGTATCAACATGAGAGGTAACCACTCACTATAGTATCAACATGAGAGGTAACCACTCACTATAGTATCAACATGAGAGAGGTAACCACTCACTATAGTATCAACACGAGAGGTAACCACTCACTATAGTATCAACATGAGAGAGGTAACCACTCACTATAGTATCAACATGAGAGGTAACCACTCACTATAGCTTCAACATGAGAGAGGTAACCACTCACTATAGTATCAACATGAGAGAGGTAACCACTCACTATAGTATCAACATGAGAGAGGTAACCACTCACTATAGTATCAACATGAGAGGTAACCACTCACTATAGTATCAACATGAGAGAGGTAACCACTCACTATAGTATCAACATGAGAGAGGTAACCACTCACTATAGCATCAACATGAGAGGTAACCACTCACTATAGTATCAACATGAGAGGTAACCACTCACTATAGCATCAACATGAGAGAGGTAACCACTCACTATAGCATCAACATGAGAGGTAACCACTCACTATAGTATCAACATGAGAGAGGTAACCACTCACTATAGTATCAACATGAGAGGTAACCACTCACTATAGTATCAACATGAGAGAGGTAACCACTCACTATAGCATCAACATGAGAGAGGTAACCACTCACTATAGTATCAACATGAGAGGTAACCACTCACTATAGCATCAACATGAGAGAGGTAACCACTCACTATAGCATCAACATGAGAGAGGTAACCACTCACTATAGTATCAACATGAGAGGTAACCACTCACTATAGTATCAACATGAGAGAGGTAACCACTCACTATAGTATCAACATGAGAGAGGTAACCACTCACTATAGCATCAACATGAGAGAGGTAACCACTCACTATAGCATCAACATGAGAGAGGTAACCACTCACTATAGTATCAACATGAGAGAGGTAACCACTCACTATAGTATCAACATGAGAGGTAACCACTCACTATAGTATCAACATGAGAGGTAACATCCATACTCACCTCAGAGACACATAGATGTGTTCCAACCATTTTGTAATACGTTAGTTACTTAGTAATTACCCACTATGTAAAGCGAACATATTCAGATATTATGAATATACGTATATCTACAACTACGTTAGATATAAGACTAGATATAAATCACCTTCATGAAGTGGAGATGTGATTGTCCCCTTTTTGTAGGAGTGTGTTTTACCTCAGGTGCAGGTGCTCCTTGGGTTGGGGCAGTTTCAGTGGTCACTTCTCCTTCACTGTAGTCATAGACCTCACTGTACTCCAGGTCGTATGAATTGTACTGGACGGGAGAGGAGGGCAAACAGACAGGTAAACCCAGTTAGTACATACATGTAAATACGGTATTCCTTTTTTTCAATACATTAATACACTATGATATGTCACATTCTTCATATTTACATGGCTTTGACTGAGACGAGTGATGTTTTTTCAGACAGTTCCCAACAACTATGCTCTCTAACTCAAAAAAAAAATCAAAGATTGAGTGTAGTTGTAATATCAAATGCCATACTGTAAAAGGACCGATGCTGGAGATGAGAAACAGGTATGGGCAGTTGAACATTTAATGAAGAACAGACAGGTAACAGGACAGGGACAGCGTCAGCACACGGGTAGACAAGGACATATAGCAATCAATGCAGAAGCAGGGAACAGAGCGGGGAAACAGACAGACATAGGGGAGGTAATGACAGAGGTGATTGAGTCCAGGTGAGTCCAATAATCGCTGATGCACATGACGGGGGGGGGGGGGGGGGGATTGTTTTTTAACTGGCTTTTCAATATATATATATATATTTTTTTAAATAGCTATATGGATTACATGTTCATGGTATATTATTTGCATAGTGGCATGTCTGGGGAAACATCTGGTAACAAAACGAGTTTTAAAAATGAAAGTGCCTGTGTGTTTATAGGTGAAACCTTATGGGCGACCTAAAGATAGCAGGGGATGTAATTACAGCTCCAAAAGAAGATACAAGGCTTCAGTTAAGACACAGTTACGGTAAACAGCCTGTAAACACTTTGAAAGACATAAAAAAAACATAACGTCTGTCATTGAGGAACAACGATTCTTTAACTTTTTCCTCCCCTGAATAAAAATATTTGGTCCAGTCAAAAAACAGACACGATGAAGTTGACAGGCTAAGTTGTGCATCCCAAATGAAACTCTATTCCCTATATAGTGCACTTCTTTTTTGACCAGGGCCCGTAGGGTGCAATTCAAACAACTGGTGTCCAGTCAAAACAGAGGCTGATACTCTATTTCTATCAGAAGGGACAGATTTATATTAGTCCCAGTTCAACTGATGAACTCATCAAAAATAATATAAGACCGAAGGCCCGATGGGCTGGCTGACTGCCTTGGGTTTCCCTGGACCAGGAAGAGAGGAAGAGAGGGAGAGAGAGAGAGAGAGAGAGAGAGAGAGAGAGAGAGAGAGAGAGAGAGAGAGAGAGAGAGAGAGAGAGAGAGAGAGAGAGAGAGAGAGAGAGAGAGAGAGAGAGAGAGAGAGAGAGAGAGAGAAAGGAAACCGAGATAATATATTTATGAAGTTGGAGAGCCTGACCAAGCCTGAAGAATTCAACACCACAGGCCAGAGAGTTTGATGAAAGAGATAAATATTGAAGTGTGCTCATAAAAGACTCCCCCTCTCCCTCCATCCCTCTTCTCCTTCCTGGTCTCTCTGCTCTTGCATGTGTCTCTGTCTCCAGGCGTGTGTCTGGGTGTTGCAAAGCATTACGGGGTTGGTAGGTGCTCAGGGGACAGGGTATCTCTGGTAAAGGTCAGGGTCAAAGTCATACTATTAACATTGAACCCCCTGACCTTTACGTCCCTCAATCCCGTCATCCCTCCATCCTTTCAACCCGTCATCCCTCCATCCTTTCAACCCGTCATCCCATGTTCCTTTCATCCCGTCATCCCTCCATCCTTTCATCCCGTCATCCCTCCATCCTTTCATCCCGTCATCCCTCCATCCTTTCAACCCGTCATCCCTCCATCCTTTCAACCCGTCATCCCATGTTCCTTTCATCCCGTCATCCCTCCATCCTTTCATCCCGTCATCCCTCCATCCTTTCATCCCGTCATCCCTCCATCCTTTCAACCCGTCATCCCTCCATCCTTTCAACCCGTCATCCCATGTTCCTTTCCTAAGGTCATCTGATCAACAGACCTGAAACACCTGATTGGTTGATAATATAATAACAACTGTTGATTTTGATTTTTGTATAATCTAGAAGAGGCCTACCTATAAAGTGTCTCGCCTCATTGAAGACAACAAGGAGTTATAAAGACAACTATGTCAAGGACTCTATCCATCCCAATGTGGTTCACTTTTAATTATCTCCTTAACAGGAGTTGGAAGATGAGTGAGGCAAGCATCTCTTAATGCTACCTATTCTCTAATTAGTGTTGTTTAACAGCTTGTCTCTTAATGCTACCTATTCTCTAATTAGTGTTGTTGAACAGCTTGTCTCTTAATGCTACCTATTCTCTAATTAGTGTTGTTGAACAGCTTGTCTCTTAATGCTACCTATTCTCTAATTAGTGTTGTTGAACAGCTTGTCTCTTAATGCTACCTATTCTCTAATTAGTGTTGTTGAACAGCTTGTCTCTTAATGCTACCTATTCTCTAATTAGTGTTGTTGAACAGCTTGTCTCTTAATGCTACCTATTCTCTAATTAGTGTTGTTGAACAGCTTGTCTCTTAATGCTACCTATTCTCTAATTAGTGTTGTTGAACAGCTTGTCTCTTAATGCTACCTATTCTCTAATTAGTGTTGTTGAACAGCTTGGGACCAGGCTAGATGGGCTAGCCAGTTGGCTGTACAGCACAAACAGATCTGGAACCAGAATAGAGACAGCGACGTTATAACTCCCAGCAGCAGTAGTTGGTTTCCAGGTATTGATCTGGGCATCCAGCAGCAGTAGTTGGTTTCCAGGTATTGGTCTGGGTGTCCAGCAGCAGTAGTTGGTTTCCAGGTATTGGTCTGGGCATCCAGCAGCAGTAGTTGGTTTCCAGGTATTGGACTGGGTGTCCAGCAGCAGTAGTTGGTTTCCAGGTATTGGTCTGGGTGTCCAGCAGCAGTAGTTGGTTTCCAGGTATTGGTCTGGGTGTCCAGCAGCAGTAGTTGGTTTCCAGGTATTGGTCTGGGCATCCAGCAGCAGTAGTTGGTTTCCAGGTATTGGTCTGGGCATCCAGCAGCAGTAGTTGGTTTCCAGGTATTGGTCTGGGCATCCAGCAGCAGTAGTTGGTTTCCAGGTATTGGACTGGGTGTCCAGCAGCAGTAGTTGGTTTCCAGGTATTGGACTGGGTGTCCAGCAGCAGTAGTTGGTTTCCAGGTATTGGTCTGGGTGTCCAGCAGCAGTAGTTGGTTTCCAGGTATTGGACTGGGTGTCCAGCAGCAGTAGTTGGTTTCCAGGTATTGGTCTGGGTGTCCAGCAGCAGTAGTTGGTTTCCAGGTATTGGACTGGGTGTCCAGCAACAGTAGTTGGTTTCCAGGTATTGGACTGGGTGTCCAGCAGCAGTAGTTGGTTTCCAGGTATTGGACTGGGTGTCCAGCAGCAGTAGTTGGTTTCCAGGTATTGGTCTGGGTGTCCAGCAGCAGTAGTTGGTTTCCAGGTATTGGACTGGGTGTCCAGCAACAGTAGTTGGTTTCCAGGTATTGGACTGGGTGTCCAGCAGCAGTAGTTGGTTTCCAGGTATTGGTCTGGGTGTCCAGCAGCAGTAGTTGGTTTCCAGGTATTGATCTGGGTGTCCAGCAGCAGTAGTTGGTTTCCAGGTATTGGACTGGGTGTCCAGCAGCAGTAGTTGGTTTCCAGGTATTGGACTGGGTGTCCAGCAGCAGTAGTTGGTTTCCAGGTATTGGACTGGGTGTCCAGCAGCAGTAGTTGGTTTCCAGGTATTGATCTGGGTGTCCAGCAGCAGCAGTTGGTTTCCAGGTATTGGACTGGGCGTCTAGCTTTGGAAGGTAATAATGCTTACATTTCCCAGGATGTGTGTATGTGTGCCTGTGTGTGTGTGTGTGTGTGTGTGTGTGTGTCTTTCTCTAGACTCAGATGAATCCAATTACCTCTTCTGATTCACAGACTACAACAACTATAATAATGTCATATACAGCACCAGTCAAAAGTTTGGATACACCTACTCATTCAAGGGACACAAAGCACACATGTTAATTGAAATGCATTCCAGGTGACGACCTCATGAAGCTGGTTGAGAGAATGCCAAGAGTGTGCAAAGCTGTCATCAAGGCGAATAATGGCTACTTTAAAGAATCTAAAATCTAAAATATATTTTGATTTGTTTAACGTTTTTTTGGTTACGACAGTAAATGATTCCATATGTGTTATTTCATAGTTTTGATGTCTTCACTATTATTCTACAATGTAGAAAATAGTAAAAATAAAGAAAAACCCTTGAATGAGTAGTTGTGTCCAAACTTTTGACTGATGCTCTATTTTTATTTGTTTATTTATTTATTTAACCGTAAATCCTTTATTTAGGAAATGTGGTGTATACTGTGTGTGATCCCAGGGAGGGAGAGCTGAGCTCCAAGACTCCTGAACCTGGTGCAGTCATTATAGGTATAAATCACTGAGACCACTCTCTCTCTCTCACACACACACACACACACACACACACACACACACACACACACACACACACACACACACACACACACACACACACACACACACACACACACACACACACACACACACACACACACACACACACACACACACACACACACACACACCAAAGTAGAGGCTCATATTTTGTGGCAGGGAAAGAGAAAGTTTCTAGTGTGAGCTCATATAGTGGAATAGGAAAATGTCAGCGTTTTCCTTCAGGATGAGATCTGAATATCACACTACAGATTCTGCTTCCCAAAATGGCAGCCTACTCACTACATAGTTCACCTCTTTTGACAAGGGCACACTGAGCTCTGGTCAAAGTAGTGCACTATGTAGGGAATAGGGTGCCATTTGGAAAGAAGCCTTGACATCATTATATTTTGAGTATGTGGATTTGCTTGAAGAATGAAGCTTTGCAGAGTGGATGGTTGCAGATGGTTTGAGGGATTTACATGGAGTTGGAGCCAGTTGAGGATTTACATGGAGTTGGAGCCAGTTGAGGATTACATGGAGTTGGAGCCAGTTGAGGATTTACATGGAGTTGGAGCCAGTTGAGGATTTACATGGAGTTGGAGCCAGTTGAGGATTTACATGGAGTTGGAGCAAGTTGAGGATTTACATGGAGTTGGAGCCAGTTGAGGATTTACATGGAGTTGGAGCCAGTTGAGGATTTACATGGAGTTGGAGCCAGTTGAGGATTACATGGAGTTGGAGCCAGTTGAGGATTTACATGGAGTTGGAGCCAGTTGAGGATTTACATGGAGTTGGAGCTAGTTGAGGATTTACATGGAGTTGGAGCCAGTTGAGGATTTACATGGAGTTGGAGCCAGTTGAGGATTTACATGGAGTTGGAGCCGGTTGAGGATTTACATGGAGTTGGAGCCAGTTGAGGATTTACATGGAGTTGGAGCCGGTTGAGGATTTACATGGAGTTGGAGCCGGTTGAGGATTTACATGGAGTTGGAGCCAGTTGAGGATTTACATGGAGTTGGAGCCAGTTGAGGATTTACATGGAGTTGGAGCCAGTTGAGGATTTACATGGAGTTGGAGCCAGTTGAGGATTTACATGGAGTTGGAGCAAGTTGAGGATTTACATGGAGTTGGAGCCAGTTGAGGATTTACATGGAGTTGGAGCCAGTTGAGGATTTACATGGAGTTGGAGCCAGTTGAGGATTTACATGGAGTTGGAGCCAGTTGAGGATTACATGGAGTTGGAGCCAGTTGAGGATTTACATGGAGTTGGAGCCAGTTGAGGATTTACATGGAGTTGGAGCTAGTTGAGGATTTACATGGAGTTGGAGCCGGTTGAGGATTTACATGGAGTTGGAGCCGGTTGAGGATTACATGGAGTTGGAGCCAGTTGAGGATTACATGGAGTTGGAGCCAGTTGAGGATTTACATGGAGTTGGAGCTAGTTGAGGATTTACATGGAGTTGGAGCCAGTTGAGGATTTACATGGAGTTGGAGCCAGTTGAGGATTTACATGGAGTTGGAGCCAGTTGAGGATTTACATGGAGTTGGAGCCGGTTGAGGATTTACATGGAGTTGGAGCCAGTTGAGGATTTACATGGAGTTGGAGCCGGTTGAGGATTTACATGGAGTTGGAGCCGGTTGAGGATTACATGGAGTTGGAGCCAGTTGAGGATTACATGGAGTTGGAGCCAGTTGAGGATTTACATGGAGTTGGAGCTAGTTGAGGATTTACATGGAGTTGGAGCCAGTTGAGGATTTACATGGAGTTGGAGCAAGTTGAGGATTTACATGGAGTTGGAGCCAGTTGAGGATTTACATGGAGTTGGAGCCAGTTGAGGATTTACATGGAGTTGGAGCCAGTTGAGGATTACATGGAGTTGGAGCCAGTTGAGGATTTACATGGAGTTGGAGCCAGTTGAGGATTTACATGGAGTTGGAGCTAGTTGAGGATTTACATGGAGTTGGAGCCAGTTGAGGATTTACATGGAGTTGGAGCCAGTTGAGGATTTACATGGAGTTGGAGCCGGTTGAGGATTTACATGGAGTTGGAGCCAGTTGAGGATTTACATGGAGTTGGAGCCGGTTGAGGATTTACATGGAGTTGGAGCCGGTTGAGGATTTACATGGAGTTGGAGCCAGTTGAGGATTTACATGGAGTTGGAGCCAGTTGAGGATTTACATGGAGTTGGAGCCAGTTGAGGATTTACATGGAGTTGGAGCCAGTTGAGGATTTACATGGAGTTGGAGCAAGTTGAGGATTTACATGGAGTTGGAGCCAGTTGAGGATTTACATGGAGTTGGAGCCAGTTGAGGATTTACATGGAGTTGGAGCCAGTTGAGGATTTACATGGAGTTGGAGCCAGTTGAGGATTACATGGAGTTGGAGCCAGTTGAGGATTTACATGGAGTTGGAGCCAGTTGAGGATTTACATGGAGTTGGAGCTAGTTGAGGATTTACATGGAGTTGGAGCCGGTTGAGGATTTACATGGAGTTGGAGCCGGTTGAGGATTACATGGAGTTGGAGCCAGTTGAGGATTACATGGAGTTGGAGCCAGTTGAGGATTTACATGGAGTTGGAGCTAGTTGAGGATTTACATGGAGTTGGAGCCAGTTGAGGATTTACATGGAGTTGGAGCCAGTTGAGGATTTACATGGAGTTGGAGCCAGTTGAGGATTTACATGGAGTTGGAGCCGGTTGAGGATTTACATGGAGTTGGAGCCAGTTGAGGATTTACATGGAGTTGGAGCCGGTTGAGGATTTACATGGAGTTGGAGCCGGTTGAGGATTACATGGAGTTGGAGCCAGTTGAGGATTACATGGAGTTGGAGCCAGTTGAGGATTTACATGGAGTTGGAGCTAGTTGAGGATTTACATGGAGTTGGAGCCAGTTGAGGATTACATGGAGTTGGAGCCAGTTGAGGATTACATGGAGTTGGAGCCAGTTGAGGATTTACATGGAGTTGGAGCCAGTTGAGGATTACATGGAGTTGTAGCCAGTTGAGGATTTACATGGAGTTGTAGCTAGTTGAGGATTTACATGGAGTTGGAGCCATTTGACATAAAACACAAATTAGACACCGATGATAAAAGCATCAGTGTTCATCTTGAAATATGATCGTATGACAAAGAAGAAATATATCAAAATAGATTGAAGACATGTATTTCACATGTGAATCTTGTCAAAATGTTCCCTCTGGCAAGTCACTACATGTTTTGACCTTACTAGATTGGCAGGCTCTGAGATGCACAGAGGTAGGCTTTGAGCTACTACTCGTTGTCAGGATACAGTGGGAATAACTCTGTTCAGGGCTATAAATTACTGTGTAATATGTCTTCAAATGGGGAGGATTTAAAAATAGCCTTTGATGGACAACACACGTTTTATAGAAGTATCCTGCTCGCATTACCTGAACACAAAACCCCCGCCCTCTCTCCCTCACTACCATCCCTCCTGCTTTCGTCCTTCACTCACCCAGATACTGACCTCATCTTCCTGGTGAGGTGTTTACCAGATTATCTTCCTACTTCACCTCTCTCTCTCTCTCTCTCTCTCTCTCTCTCTCTCTCTCTCTCTCTCTCTCTCTCTCTCTCTCTCTCTCTCTCTCTCTCTCTCTCTCTCTCTCTCTCTCTCTCTCTCTCTCTCTCTCTCTCTCTCTCTCTCTCTCTCTCTCTCTCTCTCTCTCTCTCTCTCTCTCTCTCTCTCTCTCTCTCTCTCTCTCTCTCTCTCTCTCTCTCTCTCTCTTCCCTCTCTCTCTCTCTCTCTCTCTTCCCCCCCCTCTCTCTCTCTCTCTCTCTCTCTCTCTCTCTCTCTCTCTCTCTCTCTCTCTCTCTCTCTCTCTCTCTCTTTCTCTCTTTCTCTCTCTCTCCCTCCCTCCCGCTCTCTCTCCCCCTCCCCTCCCTATATTTACAATATAAAAATAAAAATGAGAATCAAAATTGTCAATGGGACAACAGTAACAACAATAACCAAGTGTCAAAATAACCATACATTCAACAATAACAATAAACATACAGTAGAGTACATGTGCAGGTTGATTGGACTGTCAGACACTGTCCCTCAACTTATGGCAGGCAGCAATGTAGTGCGCTGCCAACCCACAGCTCTCTGCGTCCTCCCCCAACAGGACGGGTAGCCTACTCTCATCTGAGAGGTCTTTGAAACCTTGAATAAGGGTTTCAAATTTGGGGAAATGACACTCTCTAATTGTTATATATTTTTGACATTTTGTCAGGAAATGCAGCTCCGTCTCAGGTTCTGCTGTTGTGCAGTGGTTGCACAGCCTTTCCCTTACAGGGAGCCAGGTTTTCCTGTGTCTACCCTTTTCACTGGCAAGGCTGTGCTCACTGAGCCTGTACTTTGTCAAGGTTTTTCTAAGGTTTTGATCAGTAACCATGGTCAAATATTTAGCCACAGTGTACTGTCAATTTAGGGCCAGATAGCACTGCATTTTGCTTTGTGTTTGTGCTTGTGTTTCCCAATAAGCAATATAGTTTTGTTTTGACTGTGTTGTAATTTGGTTTATCCTGATTGATTGGATGTTCTGGTCCTGAGGCTTCAGTGTGTTAGTAGAACAGGTTTGTGAACTCAGGACCAGCTGGATGAGGGGACTCTTTTTTTTGCTCAGCTCTTGGCATTACAGGGCTTGGTAATGATATGAGAGGGGGTCACTGTATTTTAGATGTTTCCAGAATTGAATTGCTCTTTTTTGAGTTTTTATTATCAGTGGATATTGGCCTAATTCTGCCATGCATGCATTGTTTGTAGTTTCCCTCTGGACATGTAGGATAATCTTACAGAACTCTGCATGCAGGGTTTCAATGGGGTGTTTGTCCCATTTGATGAAATCTTGTTTTGCAAGTGGACCCCACACCTCGCTGCCATAAAGTGCAATTGGTTCAATGACATATTCAATTAGTTTTAGCCACATTTTAATAGGTATTTCAATTTGAATTAGCTTTTTAATGGCGTAGAATGCCCTGCGTGCTTTCTCTCTCACTTCATTCACTGCCTCATTTAGGTATCCAGTTGAGCTTATTTTTAAACCTAAGTAATTGTAGTGTGTGCAGTACTCTATATATTTTGTACCAATTGAGAACTTTGGTCTAATTCCCTGAGATCTGTATCTTCTCTGGAAAATCATTATTTTAGTATTTTGGGGGTTTACTCCCTCCCTCCCTCCCTCCCTCCCTCCCTCCCTCCCTCCCTCCCTCCCTCCCTCCCTCCCTCTCTCTCTCTCTCTCTCTCTCTCTCTCTCTCTCTCTCTCTCTCTCTCTCTCTCTCTCTCTCTCTCTCTCTCTCTCTCTCTCTCTCTCTCTCTCTCTCTCTCTCTCTCTCTCTCTCTCTCTCTCCCTCCCTCCCTCCCTCCATACCTCATCCTCTGGTTCCTGTGCCTGTGGTTGTTCCTGGTGAGGTGTTTCACAGTCGGGGCTGTAGTGTTCACAGTAGTCGTACGCTGCCCGTGGGTCGGCCACAATCAGCAGCTGCTGGATGTCACCCTGTAAGAAGAGAGAAGACGTTAAAGCAATCTCACAACTCCCAAGACAAGATAAGTGACACAAAGGGGAAAAGGGGGACGCGTTGTCAGCTGTACAACTGAATGTATTTATCTGAAAATATGTCTTCCGCATTTATCCTGAATCATAAGACAGATAAAGAGATGTAATATGTTCCTCCAACACCTTCAGGAGATGAGGAGGAGAGAAACGCTGGGTATTTAATATGGGTTTTCTGTTCACCAACCCCAATACCTCAACCATTAGACAAATGGGTATTCTCTAGGTCTGAGGGCGACATTTAGGGTCTCTGGCAGGCCTGCTTCTTCAGAGAGAAGATTACAAATCACCTCTGCTACACACGTACAAATTCATCTCACCTCACCCAACGCCACACCCCCGTACCTCACCTCACCCCACAACTCACCTCACCCCACACCTCACCACAACACCCAATACCCCTCACTCAACCGCACACCTCCCCACACCTCCCCGCACACCTCACCGCACACCTCACCACACCTCACCCCACACCTCACTCCCCCCACACCCCTCACCACAACACCCAATACCCCTCAGCCAACCCCACACCTCCCCGCACACCTCACCTCACCTCACCTCACCCAACCCCACGCCACACTTCACGCCACACTTTACCCCACACCACACCTCACCTCACCCAATACCCCTCACCCAACCCCACACCTCACCCCACACCTCACCTCACCCCACACCTCACCACAACACCCAATACCCCTCAGCCAACCCCACGCCACACTTTACCCCACACCTCACATCACCTCACCCCACACCCCTCACCCCACCCCTCAGCCCACACCCCACATCTCACCTCACCTCACCCCACCCCACACCCCTCACCCTACACCCCTCACCCCACTGTAATGTTACTGTAGTACTCAGATTCTAACTGCCAGATCACATTACAAAAGGAACATTTGAGAACAGAATTCTGTTCTAACGGTGTTTCCATACAGAAGGAAATCAAGCAAACGTGTGACAGAAGACCAATGTAGATTTATGTGCCTGATAATAGAGACAGGCAGACAGACAGACAGACAAACAGGCAGACAGACAGGCAGACAGAAAGAAAGACAGAGAGACAGACAGACAGACAGACAGACAGACAGACAGACAGACAGACAGACAGACAGACAGACAGACAGACAGACAGACAGACAGACAGACAAACAGGCAGACAGGCAGAGAGACAGACAGACAGACAGACAGACAGACAGACAGACAGACAGACAGACAGACAGACAGACAGACAGACAGACAGACAGACAGATGAAGAAATACAACGTCCTGACCAATAGCCAGCCAGCATCTATCTCAGATGGACCCAGTCGGACAATCCAGCAGCGGGTTGGCTTCTCTACACACACACACACACACACACACACACACACACACACACACACACACACACACACACACACACACACACACACACACACACACACACACACACACACACACACACACACACACACACACACACACACACACACACACAGGGTGTTTGTGTTGTACAGTCATCCCCCAACCCAACCGTTATGGACAGCGAGTCCTATTTCCCTGCCTAGCCTCACCTTGGGTACCAATGGAACACTATTCCCTACAGAGTGCACTACTTTTGACCAAAGACCATACAAACCATACTAAAAGTCATGCACTATGTAGGGCATAGGGTGGCATTTTGGAGGTCAGCTTTCCTGGTGTAGAAGAATGTGACAGATAAATAACCAGAGTCTGTACTTATGAAATATCTGAGGCCGTCTGTTTTTCATGAACATTTGGAAAAGGAAATTAGATCCCCACTTCTCCATTGCCCTCCCTCCCTCCCTCCCTCCCTCCCTCCCTCCCTCCCTCCCTCCCTCCCTCCCAGCCAAAGGCTCTTTGTCTTCTGCATGATCTTATCCCAAGGAATGTTTAACCAGGAACTCTCTCTCTCTCTCTCTCTCTCTCTCTCTCTCTCTCTCTCTCTCTCTCTCTCTCTCTCTCTCTCTCTCTCTCTCTCTCTCTCTCTCTCTCTCTCTCTCTCTCTCTATCTCCCTCCCTCTCTCTCTCCCTCTCTTTCCCTTTTCTCTCTCTCTTTCTCTCTCTCTCTCCCTCTCTTTCCCTCTATCTCCCTCCCTCCCTCCATCCCTCTAACCCTGCCTCTCTCTTTCTCTTTCCCTCTCTCTGTGGAGAATATTAACTAGCAGTGTGTGTGTGTAAAGTAAAAGTATAGAAACCTTAATAGAAAATGACTCCTGTAAAGGCAAAAGCCTTCCAGTAAAATACTATTTCAGTAAAAGTCAAAAATGATTTGGTTTTAAATATCCTTAACTATCAGTTAAATATCTGAGTTAAATATCCTTAACTCAGACATCATTTACAAACAGAGCTTTTGTTTAGTGAGTCCTCCAGATCAGAGGCAGTAGAGATGACCAGGGATGTTCTCTGTTTAGTGAGTCCTCCAAATCAGAGGAAGTAGGG
>NC_092108.1:6278420-6298420 GCF_045679555.1 Salvelinus alpinus
AACCCCAACCCCCAAGCTTCACACTAATCCTAATCCTAACCCCAAACCCCAAACCCCCAAACTTCACACTAATCCTAATCCTAACCCCAAACCCCAAACCCCCAAACTTCACACTAATCCTAATCCTAACCCCAAACCCCCAAGCTTCACACTAATCCTAATCCTAACTCCAAACCCCCCAATCTTCACACTAATCCTAATCCTAACCCCAAACCCCCAAGCTTCCCACTAATCCTAATCGTAACCCCAAACCCCAAACCCCCAATCTTCCCACTAATCCTAATCGTAACCCCAAACCCCAAACCCCCCAAGCTTCACACTAATCCTAATCCTAACCCCAAACCACCCAAGCGTCACACTAATCCTAATCCTAACCCCAAACCCCCAAGCTTCCCACTAATCCTAATCGTAACCCCAAACCCCAAACCCCCAAACTTCACACTAATCCTAATCGTAACCCCAAACCCCAACCCCCAAGCTTCACACTAATCCTAATCCTAACCCCAAACCCCAAACCCCCAAACTTCACACTAATCCTAATCCTAATCCTAACCCCAAACCCCAAACCCCCAAACTTCACACTAATCCTAATCCTAACCCCAAACCCCCAAGCTTCACACTAATCCTAATCCTAACTCCAAACCCCCCAATCTTCACACTAATCCTAATCCTAACCCCAAACCCCAAACCCCCAAACTTCACACTAATCCTAATCCTAACCCCAAACCCCAAACCCCCAAACTTCACACTAATCCTAATCCTAACCCCAAACCCCCAAGCTTCACACTAATCCTAATCCTAACCCCAAACCCCCAAGCTTCACACTAATCCTAATCCTAACCCCAAACCCGTACCTTTACCCTGATACCATGCTCGTACCCTGAACACGTCCGGGACAAAAGGCCCAGATTCCTGATTTCTTCCAAATTGCACAAGGACAACAACAAGGACTAGAGAGAGAGAGAGGGAGAAAACTAGACAGAAAATAAAACAGACTAGACTTTAATACCCTCCAGCCCCAGTCTTTGTGGTGGGAGTAAGGGAGCGGGGATAAAGTTTCTTTTTTAAGTATTGGGGCAGAAAGATGCCATCTGCAGATGGAATATTAATGCTGCCTGCTTCTTCTCGGCAGTCAGTGGTCCGCGTCCTAAATCACACTCTATTCCCTATATAGTGCACTGCTTTTGACCAGAGCTCTATATATGCCCTGGTCTAAAGTAGTGCACTATCTTGACTATAGGGTACCATTTGGGATGCAGACACAGTAGCTCACTAAACCCTACTTCAAATAACAATTTGGACAACTTTAACTATCTACCCTCCTTTCCCCTTCCACATCCTCTTTCTTGTGTGTGTGTGTGTGTGTGTGTGTGTGTGTGTGTGTGTGTGTGTGTGTGTGTGTGTGTGTGTGTGTGTGTGTGTGTGTGTGTGTGTGTGTGTGTGTGTGTGTGTGTGTGTGTGTGTGTGTGTGTGTGTGTGTGTAAGAGAACTCACATCCTCTCTCCCATCCCATCTGGGGTCTGTTAGTCTGTTACCTCACAGTACTACTGGGGTCTGTTAGTCTGTTACCTCACAGTACTACTGGGGTCTGTTAGACAGTCTGTTACCTCACAGTACTACTGGGGTCTGTTAGACAGTCTGTTACCTCACAGTACTACTGGGGTCTGTTAGTCTGTTACCTCACAGTACTACTGGGGTCTGTTAGTCTGTTACCTCACAGTACTACTGGGGTCTGTTAGACAGTCTGTTACCTCACAGTACTACTGGGGTCTGTTAGTCTGTTACCTCACAGTACTACTGGGGTCTGTTAGACAGTCTGTTACCTCACAGTACTACTGGGGTCTGTTAGACAGTCTGTTACCTCACAGTACTACTGGGGTCTGTTAGTCAGTATGTCACCTCACAGTACTACTGGGGTCTGTTAGACAGTCTGTTACCTCACAGTACTACTGGGGTCTGTTAGTCAGTATGTCACCTCACAGTACTACTGGGGTCTGTTAGTCTGTTACCTCACAGTACTACTGGGGTCTGTTAGACAGTCTGTTACCTCACAGTACTACTGGGGTCTGTTAGACAGTCTGTCACCTCACAGTACTACTGGGGTCTGTTAGTCTGTTACCTCACAGTACTACTGGGGTCTGTTAGACAGTCTGTTACCTCACAGTACTACTGGGGTCTGTTAGTCAGTCTGTTACCTCACAGTACTACTGGGGTCTGTTAGACAGTCTGTCACCTCACAGTACTACTGGGGTCTGTTAGTCTGTTACCTCACAGTACTACTGGGGTCTGTTAGACAGTCTGTTACCTCACAGTACTACTGGGGTCTGTTAGACAGTCTGTTACCTCACAGTACTACTGGGGTCTGTTAGTCTGTTACCTCACAGTACTACTGGGGTCTGTTAGTCTGTCACCTCACAGTACTACTGGGGTCTGTTAGACAGTCTGTTACCTCACAGTACTACTGGGGTCTGTTAGACAGTCTGTTACCTCACAGTACCACTGGGGTCTGTTAGTCAGTCTGTTACCTCACAGTACTACTGGGGTCTGTTAGACAGTCTGTTACCTCACAGTACTACTGGGGTCTGTTAGTCTGTTACCTCACAGTACTACTGGGGTCTGTTAGTCAGTCTGTCACCTCACAGTACTACTGGGGTCTGTTAGTCAGTCTGTCAACTCACAGTACTACTGGGGTCTGTTAGACAGTCTGTCACCTCACAGTACTACTGGGGTCTGTTAGACAGTCTGTTACCTCACAGTACTACTGGGGTCTGTTAGTCAGTCTGTTACCTCACAGTACTACTGGGGTCTGTTAGTCAGTCTGTTACCTCACAGTACTACTGGGGTCTGTTAGACAGTCTGTTACCTCACAGTACTACTGGGGTCTGTTAGTCAGTCTGTTACCTCACAGTACTACTGGGGTCTGTTAGTCAGTATGTCACCTCACAGTACTACTGGGGTCTGTTAGTCTGTTACCTCACAGCACTACTGGGGTCTGTTAGACAGTCTGTCACCTCACAGTACTACTGGGGTCTGTTAGACAGTCTGTCACCTCACAGTACTACTGGGGTCTGTTAGACAGTCTGTCACCTCACAGTACTACTGGGGTCTGTTAGACAGTCTGTCACCTCACAGTACTACTGGGGTCTGTTAGACAGTCTGTTACCTCACAGTACTACTGGGGTCTGTTAGTCTGTTACCTCACAGTACTACTGGGGTCTGTTAGTCTGTTACCTCACAGCACTACTGGGGTCTGTTAGACAGTCTGTTACCTCACAGTACTACTGGGGTCTGTTAGTCAGTCTGTTACCTCACAGTACTACTGGGGTATGTTAGTCAGTATGTCACCTCACAGTACTACTGGGGTCTGTTAGTCTGTTACCTCACAGTACTACTGGGGTCTGTTAGTCTGTTACCTCACAGCACTACTGGGGTCTGTTAGACAGTCTGTTACCTCACAGTACTACTGGGGTCTGTTAGTCTTTTACCTCACAGTACTACTGGGGTCTGTTAGTCTGTTACCTCACAGCACTACTGGGGTCTGTTAGACAGTCTGTTACCTCACAGTACTACTGGGGTCTGTTAGACAGTCTGTTACCTCACAGTACTACTGGGGTCTGTTAGTCAGTCTGTCACCTCACAGTACTACTGGGGTCTGTTAGTCTGTTACCTCACAGCACTACTGGGGTCTGTTAGACAGTCTGTCACCTCACAGTACTACTGGGGTCTGTTAGTCAGTCTGTTACCTCACAGTACTACTGGGGTCTGTTAGTCAGTCTGTTACCTCACAGTACTACTGGGGTCTGTTAGTCAGTCTGTTACCTCACAGTACTACTGGGGTCTGTTAGTCTGTTACCTCACAGTACTACTGGGGTCTGTTAGTCAGTCTGTCACCTCACAGTACTACTGGGGTCTGTTAGTCTGTTACCTCACAGCACTACTGGGGTCTGTTAGTCTGTTACCTCACAGTACTACTGGGGTCTGTTAGTCAGTCTGTCACCTCACAGTACTACTGGGGTCTGTTAGTCAGTCTGTTACCTCACAGTACTACTGGGGTCTGTTAGTCAGTCACCTCACAGTACTACTGGGGTCTGTTAGTCTGTTACCTCACAGTACTACTGGGGTCTGTTAGACAGTCTGTTACCTCACAGTACTACTGGGGTCTGTTAGTCAGTCTGTTACCTCACAGTACTACTGGGGTCTGTTAGACAGTCTGTTACCTCACAGTACTACTGGGGTCTGTTAGTCAGTCTGTTACCTCACAGTACTACTGGGGTCTGTTAGACAGTCTGTTACCTCACAGTACTACTGGGGTCTGTTAGTCAGTATGTCACCTCACAGTACTACTGGGGTCTGTTAGTCTGTTACCTCACAGCACTACTGGGGTCTGTTAGACAGTCTGTTACGTCACAGTACTACTGGGGTCTGTTAGTCTGTTACCTCACAGTACTACTGGGGTCTGTTAGTCTGTTACCTCACAGTACTACTGGGGTCTGTTAGTCAGTCTGTTACCTCACAGTACTACTGGGGTCTGTTAGTCAGTCACCTCACAGTACTACTGGGGTCTGTTAGACAGTCTGTTACCTCACAGTACTACTGGGGTCTGTTAGTCAGTCTGTTACCTCACAGTACTACTGGGGTCTGTTAGACAGTCTGTTACCTCACAGTACTACTGGGGTCTGTTAGTCAGTCTGTTACCTCACAGTACTACTGGGGTCTGTTAGACAGTCTGTTACCTCACAGTACTACTGGGGTCTGTTAGTCAGTATGTCACCTCACAGTACTACTGGGGTCTGTTAGTCTGTTACCTCACAGCACTACTGGGGTCTGTTAGACAGTCTGTTACGTCACAGTACTACTGGGGTCTGTTAGTCTGTTACCTCACAGTACTACTGGGGTCTGTTAGACAGTCTGTTACCTCACAGTACTACTGGGGTCTGTTAGTCTGTTACCTCACAGTACTACTGGGGTCTGTTAGTCAGTCTGTCACCTCACAGTACTACTGGGGTCTGTTAGACAGTCTGTTACCTCACAGTACTACTGGGGTCTGTTAGTCAGTCTGTTACCTCACAGTACTACTGGGGTCTGTTAGTCTGTCACCTCACAGTACTACTGGGGTCTGTTAGTCAGTCTGTTACCTCACAGTACTACTGGGGTCTTTTAGTAAGGAAGGAAAGAAGGAAGGAAGGAGGGAGGATGTCTAACAGAGTGAGGGAGGGAGGGACAGAGGGATGGAGGAAGATGGGGAACTATGATTTACAGAAGGGGCAGAGAGACAGTAATAGGACGGTAGGAGTGAGAGGAGGAGAGAGGATTGGGAGAGGTAGCAATATTTAAAGAGAGATGTCAGGCTATGTGATGAATGGCCAGTCTATATGGGTTGTTCAACCAAATCAGTGCCCTTTGATATTTTAAGTAGAAATTGTGCACCAATATTACATTTTAAAAGCCTGTTATATCAATTGAAGTACCCTTTAATATAGACCATATGGAGAAGTCAATACATCTGCCTTGTAATATCAATAAAGACTTGTCCCTCTGTGATTTCTAGGAAGATTTTATCCAACTTAAACCCAACATTTCCCACAAGTTTTGACCATCATTGTAAAGCCCTAGTTATTATGTTACTTTGACAATGTTATTTCTGAAGATTATCACGTATTTCATGTGATTAGTGATTAATGTGTACGTCTTTCCCTGTTACGTGAACTGAACTCTTGTTTTAATATGGTGAAACTTCTACTTTTTTAAAAACATTTTTACAAAGAAACATTGAATATCTAATAGTCAAATCATAGTGTAAAGTAGGTGAGCAGGTTCTGGTGAGCTGGTTCTATTATCAGGTGAGCTGGTTCTATTATCAGGTGAGCTGGTTCTATTATCAGGTGAGCTGGTTCTATTATCAGGTGAACTGGTTCTATTATCAGGTGAACTGGTTCTATTATCAGGTGAACTGGTTCTATTATCAGGTGAACTGGTTCTATTATCAGGTGAACTGGTTCTATTATCAGGTGAACTGGTTCTATTATCAGGTGAACTGGTTCTATTATCAGGTGAACTGGTTCTATTATCAGGTGAACTGGTTCTATTATCAGGTGAGCTGGTTCTATTATCAGGTGAACTGGTTCTATTATCAGGTGAACTGGTTCTATTATCAGGTGAACTGGTTCTATTATCAGGTGAACTGGTTCTATTATCAGGTGAACTGGTTCTATTATCAGGTGAACTGGTTCTATTATCAGGTGAGTTGGTTCTATTGTGTTTTGCTGTGTGTTTGTGTTAACTATATGGGACTGATTCGTCTTCGTTCATTTGTTGGTTTATTGTTTTTGTTTGTTGTTTCAAGTATCCTTATTAAAATGGATACTTACCACGCTGCATCTTGGTCCTCCTCACTTTCTCCCGACGAAGAACGTTACAGAATCACCCACCACCAATTACCAATATGGACATGCTTCAGAACCATCGGACCAATAGTTTATAATGTTGACCCGGTTCAACACACTGACGCCAGATAGTTAATAACACATCAAATCGGATCCTTTTACACACCCTGTTAAGACAACGTTTGAAATCAATGTCTGCACCGCATGTGTTTGCTCTGTAGTAAATCCCTGATTGATGTATAACATTGTGATTGTCAGTCATTCATCTACAGTGGCCTGGTCTATGTTATCCTCTATAATCTTCATTGACTTCCATTTCCTGTCCACGGAATGCCTAACACGTATTTACTGACGATCTCTAATTGGTCGTCGTAGTGACGACCTAAGAGCAATCACATCAAGTGTACAGCATCTTCTGCCAGCAGCACCTCTGGGGGTCAAATGTCACAGGCTGTGGTCGAAATGGAACTCAATGGTAGGACCACAAGCCAGTCAGAAATATGTGTTGTGCCAAGGTAATTCACTGATTAGTAATACTGTATTTTTCACCAAACAGGTCCTCTAACTAACACCTTCAAGGCTTCACTGAATCCTTCCGTATTGGACTCCTATTGACGTACACCTAGTCTACTTTACTCTCAAATATTTTCCACTTCAATAGCTTCATATTAGAAGACCGGACAATGACCGCATTGTTCACTGTGTGTTACAATTGTACTTTGCCAGTAATGAGTTGCAATAGAGACAACATATTTGTCTCAAATCCATGATATTACTCAAAATAACAAACATGCCTAACGGATTAGGTTTGCTGGTCTCGTTTCAACAGCTGCATTTGAGAGCACTTTCTCTACCTTGGAGGGCTGTGCTGCAAGAGTTTGGCAAAATGGCAAAAAAAGAAAATAATAACTGAATGGCAAAGACCTTTTCTGAGCCTGGATTGTCGATCACTACACTACATTTACATTTAAGTCATTTAGCAGACGCTCTTATCCAGAGCGACTTACAAATTGGTGCATTCACCTTATGATATCCAGTGGAACAACCACTTTACAATAGTGCATCTAACTCTTTTAAGGGGGGGGGGGGGTTAGAAGGATTACTACAACCAACACCATTCAATTAGAGGGGGGTTTCACTCTGCCTTTGGACAAGATTGGACTTTTCTTTTCTGGCTGTTCGGTAGTGCGCAGTTTGCCTACAAAATTAGCCAGACTGCAATCAACAAACCCAAGGCTATTAAAGTGGAAGTGGAAACGTTTACAGGTGAAGAAATACAGCGTAGCTCTCGTCTCCATCTGAAATGGCACCCTAATCCATTTACATTACATTACATTTACATTTAAGTCATTTAGCAGACGCTCTTATCCAGAGCGACTTACAAATTGGTGCATTCACCTTATGATATCCAGTGGAACAACCACTTTACAATAGTGCATCTAACTCTTTTAAGGGGGGGGGGGTTAGAAGGATTACTTTATCCTATCCTAGGTATTCCTTAAAGAGGTGGGGTTTCAGGTGTCTCCGGAAGGTGGTGATTGACTCCGCTGACCTGGCGTCGTGAGGGAGTTTGTTCCACCATTGGGGTGCCAGAGCAGTGAACAGTTTTGACTGGGCTGAGCGGGAACTGTACTTCCTCAGAGGTAGGGAGGCGAGCAGGCCAGAGGTGGATGAACGCAGTGCCCTTGTTTGGGTGTAGGGCCTGATCAGAGCCTGAAGGTACGGAGGTGCCGTTCCCCTCACAGCTCCGTAGGCAAGCACCATGGTCTTGTAGCGGATGCGAGCTTCAACTGGAAGCCAGTGGAGAGAGCGGAGGAGCGGGGTGACGTGAGAGAACTTGGGAAGGTTGAACACCAGACGGGCTGCGGCGTTCTATAATCCCTTTATAGTGCACTGATTTTAACCCGAACCCTATAGGGAAGGGTGCCATTTGGGACCGCAGCCCTAGCCTCTTTTTTGCTCAGGCCACCGCTGCTATAGCTTGCAGCTAGAGTTCTGATGGAAACCAACCGCCTTCCAAAGTGCCAACGGGGTCCCCCTTGGGACAAACAAAATAATTTGCTCTTCTTCTTGTTTCTAAACAGAAAAAATGAGCCCAAATGTTTCTATAATTCCACTATGTTTAGCATAATTTACGTTCAAACAAAGAACACCCACATCAGTTCGAAACCTGGCCTCAAACCAGCATAAAAAATAGCTGTGGCGGTGAGAGTCTTTATGCTAATGAGCTAAATGCTAACCCTTCACTTGGAGTGTATGGTTAAATGCAAAAATAGCTGTCTAGCTGTCCATACATGCAGGCATTGTATCTGGGATTAGTGCTTGAGCCTAATTGAGAAACAATAACAGAAAAAGCTGAACATCGAGAATTATTAACTACATTCATTAGACAGTCATTAGGCTACATGTTCTGTCCTCTTTCAATCCTGGATTAGCTTCAACTAGCGATAGCTAGCTATCATTAAGATGTGGATGAAACCAACTGAGGAAAAGAGGGATTACAGTCTTCTGACCTGGAGGCACACGTCTAAACAGTCTGTTTCAGTCACCATGACAATCCTGGTGTTCACATCAAAGGCTACGCTGGGGCTACTGTCTCGTCAGATAGCAACAGCATAGCATAGCATAGTATAGCATAGCATAGCATAGCATAGCATGCTGCTCATAGTTTCCATAGGCCTCACAGCTACCTGTCTGTGGTAAAGCTGGGTTAACAGCTAATGTGTATTATCAGTTGTCTATTATTAGGAGTTATGAAAACGATACAGGTTCATTTGCGGATATCGTTACATCATTTCTGAACGCCTCCAAGCTAGATGTGCTCCCGAGTGGCGCAGTGGTGTAAGACACTGCATCTCAGTGCAAGAGGTGTCACTGCACTACAGTCCCTGGTTCGAATCCAGGATGTATCACAGAGGTGTCACTACTGTCCCTGGTTCGAATCCAGGCTGTATCACATCCGGCTGTGATTTTGAGTCCCATAGGGAGGTGCACAATTGGCCTATTGTTGTCCGGGTTTGGCTGTGGTAGGCTGTCATTTTAAGTAAGAATGTGTTCTTAACTGACTTGCCTAGTAAAATAAAAGTTACATTTAAACATACCAAATAAATATCAAGACATTGTTACAATGGAACATTTATATTTCTTGAAGCTGGGTAAAACAAGGTACATTGTCAGATGTTCAGTGCGATGTAATACGAGCTATACTGGTCTCTTTAATGTATGCTAGGAAAAGATGGCATGAAATACTTCCTGGATGCCTCAGAGATACATTGTTCAGGCCTTCTACCAATTAAATTCAGAATTCCTATTTCTTGACTTTCTGACGTTTTGCACCACATGAATTCCCCCACCCCCCCTTACCCATAATCCTTATACTCCGATGACTCCAAACGAGGAAACAGAAACTCACTGACAGCTACGTCACACGTCACAAACAACCTCCCATATCAACAAATAAAGATAGAAATATAAGTTATAGAAGCTATCCTTATGCTCCCTCTTATAACGGTCATATTTAAGACTCCCATGCAGACTGTTGTCGGATTTCTTCCACTCTTAATAAGGGGGAAAAAAGTCACCCACAACTGCCATTTTGAAGTCACACACAACTGCCATTTTCCCTTAATACAGTCCAGGGCTCTACCCAGGCGCAGAAAGCCAAGTACTCCTATTATATGGTCTATAAAACTGTTCACCATTTATGAAAGAATCATATGAAAAGGGCAAATAAAGAAACTGGTTTCTGAAGACACAATTAACTTTACGACTCCTAACATTACTCACTGCCAGTAGGCTCCAATGCATGCTGGTATCACTGAGACATGTTATAAAACATAATCTGTCCAACTGATTAACAACAAACGTCAGCAGCAGTGGATTCTGTGGTTGTCACCACAGACAACACCACATCTGTACATGAGCATGAAGCTAATGTGAAATCTAGGGTAGGACGTCTTTGTATATAAGAATTTGTTCTTAAACTGACTTGCCTTTTAAAATAAAGGTAGAAATATATATATTTTAAAAAACAACTAAAAATCTCTTGTCAAGATCAAGAGAAACAGATAATAAATCCTTTATGTACATAGGTGATCCAATATATTTTACATAGGGGATCCAATATATTTTACATATGTGATCCAATATGTTTTACATAGGTGATCAAATCCATTTTACATAGGTGATACAATCTATTTTACATAGGTGATCAAATCTATTTTACATAGGTGATCAAATCCATTTTACATAGGTGATACAATATATTTTACATATGTGATCCAATCTATTTTACATAGGTGATCCAATTAATTTTACATAGGTGATCCAATCTATTTTACATAGGTGATCCAATATATTTTACATAGGTGATCCAATCTATTTTACATAGGTGATCAAATCCATTTTACATAGGTGATACAATATATTTTACATATGTGATCCAATCCATTTTACATAGGTGATCCAAACTATTTTACATAGGTGATCCAATCTATTTTACATAGGTGATCCAATCTATTTTACATAGGTGATCAAATCTATTTTACATAGGTGATGCAATCTATTTTACATAGGTGATCCAATCTATTTTACAAGAGACCTGTCCCAAGGAGGCAGCAATCGAACATGTATTGCAAACCATAGGTACATACATAAAATCCCCAGAACAGCAATGGCCAATGTCCTCTTTACCTCAAAGACCTGTCCCAAGAAGGAATAAATTCAAGATTCATTGTAAAACAAACTACAGAGCGTTTAGACGTTACGCCTCAAAATGGCAGCCGTGCCATCAGCCGAATACAGAGTCATAGCAAGCAATGGTCATCGTCCTTACCTCAAAGACCTCTTCGTCCAGAATCCTGGTACCGAACACGGTGATGCCGTCAGTGTTGATGGCTGCCCCGTCGCTCCTCTTCAGTGGCCTGCTCAGCTTCTTCTTACAATCCACAATGATGGTCACGCTCTTCTTCTCCACACTGATGGCGACGCGATGCCATCTACACATGGACAGAGGAGGTGGTGGGTTAGAGAAACGTGAGAGATTTGGGGAGAACATGAAACGTATGAAGTGTATTTGTTGCTTGCTGAACGCTACAACCTGAACACAGGTTGGACATTTGCAGTCTGGTGTAGTCAGAGATAATCTACAGTCTGGTGTAGTCAGAGATAATCCACAGTCTGGTGTAGTCAGAGATAATCTACAGTCTGGTGTAGTCAGAGATAATCTACAGTCTGGTGTAGTCAGAGATAATCTACAGTCTGGTGTAGTCAGAGATAATCTACAGTCTGGTGTAGTCAGAGATAATCTACAGTCTGGTGTAGTCAGAGATAATCTACAGTCTGGTGTAGTCAGAGATAATCTACAGTCTGGTGTAGTTAGATATAACCTACACTCTGGAGTAGATAGAGATAATCTACAGTCTGGAATAGTCAGAGATATTCTACAGTCTGGTGTAGTCAGAGATAATCTATAGTCTGGAATAGTCAGAGATAATCTACAGCCTGGTGTAGTTAGAGATAACCTATAGTCTGGACTAGTCAAAGATAATCTACAGTCTAGTGAAGTCAGAGATTATATACAGTCTAGTGAAGTCAGAGATTATCTACAGTCTGGTGTAGTCAGAGATAATCTACAGTCTGGTGTAGTCAGAGATAATCTACATTCTGGTGTAGTCAGAGATAATCTACAGTCTGGAGTAGTCAGAGAAAATCTACATTCTGGTGTAGTTAGAGATGATCTACAGTCTGGATTAGTCAAAGATAATCTACAGTCTGGAGTAGTCAGTGATAATCTACAGTCTGGAGTAGTCAGAGATAATCTACAGTCTGGTGTAGTTAGAGATGATCTACAGTCTGGATTAGTCAAAGATAATCTACAGTCTGGAGTAGTCAGAGATAATCTACATTCTGGAGTAGTTAGAGATGATCTACAGTCTGGATTAGTCAAAGATAATCTACAGTCTGGTGTAGTCAGAGATAATCTACATTCTGGAGTAGTCAGAGATAATCTACATTCTGGTGTAGTTAGAGATAATCTACAGTCTGGTGTAGTCAGAGATAATCTACAGTCTGGAGTAGTCAGTGATAATCTACAGTCTGGAGTAGTCAGAGATAATCTACATTCTGGAGTAGTCAGAGATAATCTACATTCTGGTGTAGTTAGAGATAATCTACATTCTGGTGTAGTCAGAGATAATCTACATTCTGGAGTAGTCAGAGATAATCTACATTCTGGTGTAGTCAGAGATAATCTACATTCTGGAGTAGTCAGAGATAATCTACAGTCTGGAGTAGTCAGAGATAATCTACATTCTGGTGTAGTCAGAGATAATCTACAGTCTGGTGTAGTCAGTGATAATCTACAGTCTGGAGTAGTCAGAGATAATCTACATTCTGGTGTAGTCAGAGATAATCTACATTCTGGAGTAGTCAGAGATAATCTACATTCTGGAGTAGTCAGAGATAATCTACATTCTGGTGTAGTCAGAGATAATCTACAGTCTGGTGTAGTCAGTGATAATCTACAGTCTGGAGTAGTCAGAGATAATCTACAGTCTGGAGTAGTCAGAGATGTCAGAGAGATGCCAAGAAATGTGAAAACTAGGTTGTTCTTGATGAAGATAATTTGTTGTTATTCTCAGAAAGATTACTAGCTAGATAAAGACTAAAACGATAAAACTCACTTTACTTTAAGGTCTGGAAGACAGATACATATCAATGCTACGTTTCATTTTGCTGTAGACAATTACTCCAGACACGTTTTCGCTAAATGTTTCATATTAGCAAAGACCTCACTGTCAGAATATTCATTTTAAAGTTAAGCAATTTATGAAGCTCTGTTATTTTGATGGTTTATTGCAAATCAACAGTGCCGACAGCTGTAAATAATTTGGCAAAAACAGTCTGTCACCAAAATGCTGCCAAATAAATAATTGGGCAACTCAAAAGACAGCCATCTCACAGTTATATTCCTGATGTTATGAATCACTAAACAATGAAGTATATAAATCATTTTTTTTTTTCATTTTTAGTGGTTTGCTTGGGTCTGCTGAGAAGCATTAAATACGTTATAGAGAATCCAGAAGACTCAGATCTGGTCGGCCATCTTGTAAAACATGACTTGTGTGGAGTCTATCAACAGTAAGAACACGGTGAGGCCACAGAGCCTCTCATAGACCCCCAGAACACATGAGTCAGTCATGGTCACATGATAAGGTAGGCCCCGCCTGCGAACTTCAAAACTAGTTTCTGCCCTCGACCCAACAGAGAATTTCCTCTTGGTCTAAGACATTGCTTGATCCCGTGGGAGACCCGGGGTTCATATCCCGTGGGTTACAAATGTACAGTACTCCTTGTATAACATCACGGCTTAGTGAAAGGCCAAACGTCAGTTACTTGCCAGAGGAAAGAGTAACCCTTAAGCTAACCAAACAGTGCCTAACCTTACCTGAACCCAAACCTTGTCCGTAACAGAAAAGGCTTTGCTTTGTGATACAGTAGTGATGAGATTCTCAGGTGTCTCAGACTTCACTTACTTGCCGTCAGCGAGGTTGATGGATCTGAACAGTGGGTACTCCTCTGGGGAAGGTTTCCCATGTTGGTCTTCATACAGGAAGACAGGGGATCGTCCCACCTCCACACCCAGTTGCTGGACCCCCTTCTCGTTATACACAGACAGCAGGAAAGACTGGCTGCCTGCCTTGGGCTTGATGGTGAACATCACTGAGAAGTCCTCTGGGAACACTCCTCCTGGTGAGAGAAAAAAATAACAGTTTCATTATTTATTTGATTGGTTGTGTTTATTTGGATACCCATTAGATGTTACATTGTCCAACTCCCGGATAATCATCAATGTGTAGGGTCAGAAGTGAAGATAGTAGAAGAGTTAGATTAGAGGTGGACGCAGTAATATGACATCATCATACATGCTGAGAGACTTCCTGAGAAGTCCTCTGGGAACACCCTCCCGGAATAGGTAGGACAGGTTAGCTACAGTAGCTTAGCAATATGACGTCATGATAGACAGAAGATATAGAGAGTTTAGAGGTGGGCGCGGTAATATGACATCATCAAACACAGGATCGTTAGAGAGGTTAAATGTGGACGCAGTAACATGACATCATCAAACACAGGATCGTTAGAGAGGTTAAATGTGGACGCAGTAATATGACATCATCAAACACAGGATCGTTAGAGAGGTTAACTATGGACGTGGTAATATGACATCATCAAACACAGGATCGTTAGAGAGGTTAAATGTGGACGCAGTAATATGACATCATCAAACACAGGATCGTTAGAGAGGTTAACTATGGACGTGGTAATATGACATCATCAAACACAGGATCGTTAGAGAGGGTAAATATGTAGTGGTAATATGACATCATTAGTGATATGACACAGAAGTGTCATGCCGTGTTCAAAACAACTGGGAACTCTGAATAATCCGAGTTAAAATAAAATAATGACATCGGGGATCTTCAGGTGGGAAAGTTGGAGCTCCAGAAAGAGGCCCGAGTTCCCGAGTTGAAATTCTAAGTAGGATGACCGTTTATATCGATTTTTCCCAGTCAGAGTATTTTTTTCTCCCAGAGTTCTCAGTTGTTTTGAACTCGCCATCAGAGACGATATAGGTGGACGCAGTACTATGACATAATTTAGCTCAGAAGAGTTAGAATGGTTCGAGGTGGATGCGGTAATATGACATCATCATATATTCTGGGAGACTTCCTGCTAATATACAGTACATCAACAACAACAGAATTCAAGGCTTGTCATTTTTTCCACCCATCCTTGAGGTATGCCCACAACAAAATGATCATGTCCATCTCATGGACTGTTAGCTCTTTCATCCATAATTTAGTCTACTTACTTGACAGGGGTTATTTTACCCCAGCTATATCCCTTAGCCTACCAGACAAAGTGGAAGGGTCCAGGCTGTTAAAATTACAGATTGTGCCTTTAATTGTATCCCATATATTAGATAAAAATATCTTAAACCCCAGTTTAAATGTGACCTTTGTTGCCGGGTACTTTAAGAATTTATAACAACAGCTGGCTAATCTTGAAAGAGTCAGAAGTGATCTAATCGCAAATACATTATACAAGACGTGTGAAAGATAACATTCCTAACAAATGTAGTTCTTTAACCATCCATTATTTATTTTAGAATTTTTAAAAACCTTTATTTAACCTTTATTTAACCTTTATTTAACTAGGCAAGTCAGTTAAGAACAAATTCCTTTTTACGGTGACGACCTAACAAAAGGCAAAAGGCCTCCTGCGGGGACGGGGGCTGCGATTAAAAATGACAAATAAAAGAAAAATATAGAACAAAACACACATCACGACAAGAGAGACAACACTACATAAAGAGAGACCTAAGACAACAACATAACATGGTAGCAACACATGACAACACAGCATGGTAGCAACACAACATGACAACAACATGGTAGCAACACAACATGGCAGCAGCACAGCATGGTAGCAGCACAAAACTTGGCACAAACATGATTAGGCACAGACAACAGCAAGAAAGTAGAGACAACAATACATCACACGAAGCAGCCACAACTGTCAGTAAGAGTGTCCATGATTGAGTCTTTGAATGAAGAGATGGAGATAAAACTGTCCAGTTTGAGTGTTTGTTGCAGCTCGTTCCAGTCAGTAGCTGCAGCGAACTGAAAAGAGGAGCGACCCAGGGATGTGTGTGCTTTGGGGACCTTTAACAGAATGTGACTGGCAGAACAGGTGTTGCATGTGGAGGGTGAGGGCTGCAGTAGGTATCTCAGATGGGGGGGGGAGGGGGTCCTACTTCCTGCTTCCTGCCTTCATAGAGGTTAAAGATGATGTCATAATAGCTGAAATGTTCTCCTCAGACAGAGCACTCCATGGCAGAATGCTACCACTACCAATCCAATGGGATACTCCACTCCACCCATTCCATTCAATCCTATTTGAGCCTATTTGACAGAAATTTCCAGTCTTTAAAACAAGCAAGGCTTTAAGGCAATTATTTTCGGCAAATAATCACAGAAAATCTCATTGTTAATTTAATCTCCTGCTATTTTCGGCCATTATTTTTTTTTCCTTTGGTGTCTGGCCAATTTGACGAAGCACCAACACTCGCTCACTGACTTTAACAAGCATCGGTTCCGAGTGAAGTTGTATATTGTACCGTATCTTCCCATTATGGGGCAAGTAGGCAACTAGCATCTTAAACTGTCTCCCCCTTCAACCAGAAAGAGGGCACACGACCAGGTCCTAAAATTAACACCCGTTTACATTTTGGCACTAGTGATATTCACTCGCATTTGTGAATAAAAATAGTCAAGTATTATCACATAGCTAAATAAATGCTGCAGTAGAATTTTTTCAACATATTTCTGCCGTTTTGTTTTTTAGCTGGAAAATGCATTGTCAAATAACTAAGAATCCTATATACTATATACAGTTAAGGTCTGAAGTTTATATACACCATAGCCAATTACATTTAAACTCAGTTTTTCACAATTCCTGACATTTAATCCTAGTAAAAAAATCCCTGTCTTAGGTCAGTTAGGATCACCACATTATTTTAAGAATGTGAAATGTCAGAATAATAGTAGAGAGAATGATTTATTTCAGCTTACATTTTTCTCATCACATTCCCAGTGGGTCAATGAGTATTTGGTAGCATTGCCTTTAAATTGTTTAACTTGGGTCAAACATTTCAGGTAGCCTTCCACAAGTTTCCCACAATAAATTGGGTGAATTTTGGTCCATTCCTCCGGACAGAGCTGGTGTAACTGAGTCAGGTTTGTAGGCCTCCTTGCTCGCACTTGCTTTTTCAGTTCTGACCACAAATTTTCTATAGGATTGAGGTCAAGTCTTTGTGATGGTCACTCCGATACCTTGACTTTGTTGTCCTTAAGCCATTTTGCAACAACTTTGGAAGTAAGCTTGGGGACATTGTCCATTTGGAAGACCCATTTGCGACCACGCTTTAACTTCCTGACTGATGTCTTGAGATGTTGCTTCAATATATCTACATAATTTTCCTCCCTCATGATGCCATCTATTTTGTGAGGTGCACCAGTCCCTCCTGCAGCAAAGCACCCCCACAACATGATGCTGCCACCCCCATGCTTCACGGTTGGTATGGTGTTCTTTGGCTTACAACCCTTCCCCCTTTTCCTCCAAGTATAACGATGGTCATTATGGCCAACAGTTCTATTTTTGTTTCATCAGACCAGAGGAAATTTCTCCAAAAAGTATGATCTTTGTCTCCATGTGCTGTTGCAAACCGCAGTCTGGCTTTTTTTATGGCAGTTTTGGGGCAGTGGCTTCTTCCTTGCAAAGCGGCCTTTCAGGTTATGTTGATATAGGACTTGTTTTCCTGTGGATATAGATACTTTTGTACCTCTTTCCTCCAGCATCTTCACAAGGTCCTTTGCTGTTGATCTGGGATTGATTTGCACTTTTTGCACCAAAGTACGTTCATCTCTAGAGAACAGAACATGTATCCTTCCTGAGCGGTATGACGGCTTCGTGGTCCCATGGTGTTTATACTTGCGTACTATTGTTTGTACAGATGAATGTGGTAACTTCAGGCATTTGGAAATTGCTCCCAATGATGAACCAGACTTGTGGAGGTCTACAATTGTTTTCTGAGGTCTTGGCTGATTTCTTTTGATTTTCCCATGATGTCAAGCAAAGAGACACTGAGTTTGAAGGTAGACCTTGAAATACATCCACAGGTACACCTCCAATTGACTCAAATGATGTCAATTAGCCTGTCAGAAGCTTCTAAAGCCATGACATAATTATCTGGAATTTTCCAAGATGTTTAAAGGCACAGTCAACTTAGTGTATGTAAACTTCTGACCCACTGGAATTGTGATACAGTGAATTATAAGTGAAATAATCTGCCTGTAAACAATTGTTGGATAAATTACTTGTGTCATGCACAAAGTAGATGTCCTAACGGACTTGCCAAAACTATAGTTTGTTAACAAGACATTTGTGGAGTGGTTGAAAAACAAGTTTTAATGACTCCAACCTAAGTGTATGTAAACTTCCGACTTCAACTGTATATACAGTACCAGTCAAAGGTTTGGACACACCTGCTCATTCCAGGGTTTTTCTTTATTTAAATGTTTTTCTACATTGTAGAATAATAGTGAAGACATCAAAACTATGAAATGACACATACGGAATCATGTAGTAACCAAAAAAGTGTTAAACAAATCAAAATATATTTTATATTTGAGATTCTTCAAAGTAGCCACTATTTGCGTTGATGACAGCTTTGCATACTCTTGGCATTCTCTCAACCAGCTTTATGTGTTAGTCATTTGGAATGCATTTCAATTAACAGGTGTGC
This sequence comes from Salvelinus alpinus, assembly GCF_045679555.1. Lineage (NCBI taxonomy): Eukaryota > Metazoa > Chordata > Actinopteri > Salmoniformes > Salmonidae > Salvelinus > Salvelinus alpinus. The sequence continues at coordinate 6,297,171 of NC_092108.1, forward strand.
ATTGTTGAAAGTTAATTTATGGAATTTTTTTCCCACTTAATGCGTTTGAGCCAATCAGTTGTGTTGTGACAAGGTAGGCGTGGTATACAGAAGATAGCCCTATTTGGTAAAAGACCAAGTCCTTATTATGGCAAGAACAGCTCAAATAAGCAAAGAGAAATGACAGTCCATCATTACTTTAAGATATGAAGGTCAGTCAATCCTAAACATTTCAAGATCTTTAAAAGTTTCTTCAAGTGCAGGCGCAAAAACCATCAAGCACTATGATGAAACTGTCTCTAATGAGGACCGCCACAGGAAAGGTAGACCCAGACTTACCTCTGCTGTGGAGGATAAGTTCATTAGAGTTACCAGCCTCTGAAATTGCAGCCCAAATAAATGCTTTACAGAGTTACAAGTAACAGACACATCTCAACATCAACTATTCAGAGGAGACTGTGTGAATCAGGTCTTCATGGTCGAATTGCTGCAAAGAAACCACTACCAAAGAACACCAATAAGAAGAGGAGACTTGCTTGGGCCAAGAAAACACGAACAATGGACATTAGACCTGTGGAAATATGTCCTTTGGTCTGAGGACTCCAAATTTATGATTTTTGTTTCCAACCTGCTGTGTCTTTGTGAGATGCAGAGTAGGTGAACGGACGATCTCCGCATGTGTGTTTCCCACGGTGAAGCATGGAGGAGGAGGTGTGATGGTGTGGGGGTGCTTTGCTGGTGACACTGATATTGGCCCTATACTTTGGTATTTGCAGTACTCTTTTCCTACATTTAAATATCTCAATTACACCAAAGGGCATTTCACCTTTTATACATGCTGTAAACTGTCTATGTGTTTGAATAAAATGTGATTTGATTTGAAGGGATGGCACTGATAAATATCCCTGATCACATCTGTCATCAACATGTTAGAAGTACTATTGCAACTGACGACCACGCTCCTACAGTCCGTGTTGTTTAGTACTATGGATGAACGTGTACACAGTCAGCAGGTTAGGATAGTACCTCCATGGAAACACTATGACAGAGCTTTCTGTCTCTCCAAATGGATTCTGTCCTAAAACAATAAATACAGAATTATTTCTCACATTAAGCCCCCCCCCCCCACCAGTGCTAGTCACCAGACCTCTGCTTCGTCTCCCTCCTGGTCATGCAGCCTAAATTGTACCCTATTCCCTATGTACTGTAGTGCACTACTTTTGACGCCAGGGCCCATAGGGAATAGGGTGCCATTTGGGAAACTCCCTGTG
>NC_092108.1:6300920-6308420 GCF_045679555.1 Salvelinus alpinus
TCCCATGCCAATAAAGCCCCTTGAATTGAATTGAATTGAATTGAGAGAGAGAGAGAGAGAGAGAGAGAGAGAGAGAGAGAGAGAGAGAGAGAGAGAGAGAGAGAGAGATAGATAGATAGATAGATAGATAGATAGATAGATAGATAGATAGATAGATAGATAGATAGATAGATAGATAGATAGATAGATAGATAGATAGATAGATAGATAGATAGATAGATAGATAGATGTGTTGCTGGTTACTAGGCCCTTGGAGAGGGTCTGGCATAGTGAGGTTGAGGTTTTACAGGCAGTTTAACACTGGAACTGAAGGACTGTTGCTCTTTGTCTTCCATAGGCTATTAAAACTGTTACACATACTATGACACGCCTCTCTTCTTTCTGTCTCTCTCAATTAGATAAAACTGACTGGATGCATCAGAACGGACAAGAGGAATTCTCGTATATATCCCTCCCTATCCTGAGGCTCACAGTGATATACAGTATGATTATGGGGAATGTAAAGAAAGCCTAATAGCACGACTAAGTGTTAAAGGAGCCGTACACACAGGGGGTCTCTTCACTACTCATTAACACATTGACTTAATCCCAAATGGAACCCTAATCCCTATGTAGTGCACCATAGGGCTCTGGTCTAAAGTAGTGCACTATATAGGGAATAGGGTGCCATTTGGGGTCAAAAGTAGTGCACTATATAGTGATTAGGATGCCATTTGGGGTCAAAAGTAGTGCACTATATAGTGATTAGGATGCCATTTGGGGTCAAAAGTAGTGCACTATATAGTGATTAGGATGCCATTTGGGGTCAAAAGTAGTGCACTATATAGAGAATAGGGTGCCAATTTGGGACACAGTAGTTTGACAATTTGACAACGTCCCAGTTCCTCAGGTGATTTACGTGGATCCTTTACTACAGACGCCCATACTGTATATGGAGGTGTCTACGTGTCACTAAAACAACAGGGAGTTGCTACTGAAAGGTTAAAGTTGAGGCATATACATAGTACAGGTATGTACCGTAACATCTAAGGACAGTCCACTAAAGCCTTTTATTAAAAGAAGCCCTTCGATGCTAACAGGTTTGTTCTTGGTGGTGAGTGACATCACACTGAGTTTGTCCTTGTTTTGACACGTCTGAGAGTGCCAAAACTTCTGTCCTTCCGTCAGTCAGTCAATCTGCAGGATTTATGTCGTACATCTGTGTGATCAGTGTGAACTTGGTCATAACAATCTCTCATTGGTTGGAATCCAAAAGTAGCTTTTGCCAAAGCATGCAATTGATATTAAATCAAAGTGTATTGAGCTTGATGATGCTGGGTGGTATCACATGTCCACTCTAGAGCAAACACTGACATGGACGTCCACAAAAAAGCTTGCCATCAGCTAAGATCTTGTCAGTTTGCTACAACCTCACAAGATGTAGAGAACTTGACATCCATACCAAGAGAAGAGTCAACCTAGGACATGACCTAACAGAATCTAGTGCACTACTTTAGACCAGAGTCCTATTCCCTATATAGTGCACTACTTTATACCAGTCATCCTAGGACATGACCTAACAGAATCTAGTGCACTACTTTAGACCAGAGCCCTATTCCCTATATAGTGCACTACTTTAGACCAGATTCCTATTCCCTATATAGTGCACTACTTCAGACCAGAGTCATCCTAGGACATGACCTAACAGAATCTAGTGCACTACTTTAGACCAGATTCCTATTCCCTATATAGTGCACTACTTTATACCAGAGTCCTATTCCCTATATAGTGCACTACTTTACACCAGAGTCCTATGGTGCCCTATTCCCTATTTTAGTGCACTACTTTAGACTGGAGCCCTGGCTAAAAGTAGTGGACTAAATAGGGAATAGGATGCCATTTGGGACGCAATTTGTCTCTGAACCTCTTATCTTATAAGACCTAGAACAAGCATTAGAAGATTCTCCTCCATCCAGCCAGCCATCCAGCCAGCCAGCCAGCCAGCCAGCCAGCCAGCTATCCATATATCCAGCCAGCCAGCCAGCCAGCCAGCCAGCCAGCCAGCCAGCCAGCCATCCATCTATCCAGCCAGCCAGCCAGCCAGCCAACCAGCCAGCCATCCAGCCAGCCAGCCATCCATCCAGCCAGCCAGCCAGCCAGCCAGCCATCCAGCCAGCCATCCAGCCATCCCCATCACCAAGAGATAATATTGTCTGGACATCAGGCAAAAGCCCTATGTCACCCTTACGTCACCCCTATGCAGGGGGAGACTCGCCATACCGGGCAAATGGCAGATGGGCTGGACCATTTTGAACACAGTGGCCCGGTCTAAATTGTGAAAGTATCATTATTTAGCTAATAAAGGGGGGGGGGGGGCACAAGTGGAAATAATGGGCCGGTGTGTTAGAAATTCCCGGGCCGATATCTGGTCCCAGTCCGCCCCTTATGTCACCCCTATTTCACCCCTTTGTCCTTCTGTTACCTGGTCAACAGACAGCATGCAGACCCTTTCAAAGTGTTCCTGTTACCTGGTCAACAGACAGCATGCCGACCCTTTCAAAGTGTTCCTGTTACCTGGTCAACAGACAGCATGCCGACCCTTTCAAAGTGTTTCTGTTACCTGGTCAACAGACAGCATGGAGACCCTTTCAAAGTGTTCCTGTTACCTGGTCAACAGACAGCATGCCGACCCTTTCAAAGTGTGTCTGTTACCTGGTCAACAGACAGCAGGCAGACCCTTTCAAAGTAGCCGTGATGATAAACAATGGCTGATCGGATTGTTTCATGGTCTGACGTGATGGGAGCCACTAGTCTAGCAGATAAAGGCTTCTAGAAAGATCTACAGTGGGGTCTGGAATTATTATATAGATCAGCAAAAAATATGTTTTGTATGCAAAATTTGAACAATTATGTAATTTAATACTATTACAATTGCTCAGAGAAAAACAATCTCAAAAGATTGGGGTGGAAATGATTGGATCCCCTGTTTTCATTGCTCCAGCACCCTCCCTTTGCGAGGATAACGACACTGACTCTTTTTCTAAAATGTTTTATGAGATTGGAGAAGACGTCGGGAGGGATTTTAGACCCGTTCCTCCAAAACATAATCTTTACAGATCCTTGATATCCTTCATCTGTTCTTATGGACTGGCCCTCTTCAATTCAAACCACAGGTTTTCAATGGGGTTCAAGTCCAGAGACTGAGATGGCCGTTGATTTTGTGGTCAACCATTTCTTTGTTGATTTTGATGTGTGGTTGGGGTTATTGTCTTGCTGGAAGATCCTCTTGCGGCCAAGTGTCTAATGGCAGAGGCAAACAGGTTTTGGGTTAAAATGTCCTAGTACTTTGTAAATTTCATGATGCCGTTGACCATTAAAAAAAAAATACATATTTAACGAGGCAAGTCAGTTAAGAACAAAATTTTTCCTGACAACGACAGCCTACCCCAGACAACACTGGGCCAATTGTGCGCCGCCCTATAGTGCTCCTAATCACAGCCAGATGTGATAAAGCCTGGATTCGAACCAGAAACTGTAGTGACAACTCTTGTACTGAGATGCAGTGTCTTAGACCACTGCGCCACTTAGGACCTTACCAAGAGTTCTAGAACCAGTGGAAGCAAAATAGCTACATACCGTCAAAGATCCTCCGCCGTATTGTACAGTAAGGATGAGGTATTTTCAGCATATGCATTGTTCCCACCGCTGGTGTGCGTGACCAAAAACCTCTATTTTAATGTCATGTGACCACAGCATCGGTTCCAATCCAAGTGCCAATGCCGTTTAGCAAACTCCAGGCAGTGATATGGTCAAATTTTTTGGGGCCTTTCAGGAGATAAATGCATATGTAGAAATGGGCTCTGGTCATAATTAGATCTATCTTTGGCAAATTACAGGAGTGGCAAGGACTGGAATGTAATAGCTAAGCAGAGACGGAAAGCAGGCATACCGCGTACCAAGTGGTGCCCTCCTTTAAACCCGTGGCTCCAAGAAGAACGTAGATAAAACAGGCTATTAGGCCTAGAAGGGGGAATTCATAGCTCACTGATTTAATGATGATGATCGACAGCATTCTCAGCAAAATTGGATCCCCCGACAGTGGAAGAATAGGTCTAATGGTTTGGTCCCAAAACTCACTCGAAGAAGGAATTTGATATGCAATATTCTGACTGAACTTTTAGTGATGATGAAAAAAGCGGGGTTCATCTCAGAGTGTTTGATCCATTGACGGTAGAACTGTTATAAGTTTGACCGCAGTCTTTGTAGGTAGAAAGACATAGAAATAGGTTCACCAGACGTACTACCTGTCCCAGACCTGCTGTTTTCAACTCTCTAGAGACCGCAGGAGCGGTAGAGATACTCTGAATGATCGCCTATGATAAGCCAACTGACATTTACTCCTGAGGTGATGACCTGTTGCACCCTCTACAACCACTGTGATTATTATTATTTGACCCTGCTGGTCATCTATGAACATTTGAACATCTTGGCCATGTTCTGTTATAATCTCCACCCGGCACAGCCAGAAGAGGACTGGCCACCCCTCATAGCCTGGTTCCTCTCTAGGTTCCTTCCTAGGTTCTGGCCTTTCTAGGGAGTTTGTCCTAGCCACCGTGCTTCTACACCTGCATTGCTTGCTGTTTGGGGTTTTAGGCTGGGTTTCTGTACAGCACTTTGTGACATCAGCTGATGTAAGAAGGGCTTTATAAATAAATTTGATTAGATTTTTGATTTGATTTAAATAGAAGGGAATTTAATACGCAGTCTGATGGGGCTCTCCGAGTGTTGGATTCATTAACAAAGTAACAGGAAGATGGTCTGATCCAACTCGGCTCTACCTCCCTCCCTTTCTCTCTGTGGGAAAAGTGTTTTACAGGGCTTAATAATGAAGCCTTTGTTATAAAGCCCTGATGTATCTCTGAGTCACTCCTAAGACACCATACAATGAAACCATTGGAGACTAGGCCAAAAATGCACTGACGCAGGAATAACAGACTCTACGGATGGAATAAGTATAGAAATTAAATAACTATTCTAGAAGTCATTCAATTCTTTTATTCTGAAAAATCATTCTGTTCTAGAATATATTCTAATTCCCCTTTCAGATTCAAGCAGAGAACCATGTAAACTCTATACAGCCCACGGATTTGAACCGTGGTCAAGGACCTCTCTCTACATCAAAAGGGAGTTGCCTGATTAGAAAGACAGTCGTTTGAACAGAAGCCTTGATGACAATGATTCTTACTGACAATGACAGACATTTCTCTAAGACCATTTTTCCCACACCTGTTCAGAGGGGTTTACAACAACAAAAAACACTGCATTTTTATCACACAAAAAAAATGAATATCACTGTCTACAATTTTCATCATATTATAATTTCATCATCTCACTAGCAACATCTGGCATGTGTTGAAAGGATGTGCTGATGTTGCCGTTTCCTGTTCCTGCTTGGTGGCCAGGTGGGTGTCCTGGGGGGGCGGTGCTAGTCAACTTGCTGAACACATTAGGAGGCCTGGCACCACTCTCTATATCCACACGTCTCTCTCTCTCCCTCTGTCTTTCTTTCTCTCTCTCTCTCTCCCTCTTTCTTTCTCTCTCTCGCTCTCTATCTCTCTCTCTCTCTTTCTCTCTCTCTCTCTCCCTCTTTCTTTCTCTCTCTCGCTCGCTCTCTATCTCTCTCTTTCTCTCTCCCCCTCTCTCTTTCTCTCTCCCCCTCTGTCTTTCTCTCTCTCCCTCTCTCTCTCTCTCTCTCTCTCTCTCTCTCTCTCTCTCTCTCTCTCTCTCTCTCTCTCTCTCTCTCTCTCTCTCTCTCTCTCTCTCTCTCTCTCTCTCTCTCTCTCTCTCTCTCTCTCTCTCTCTATCTCTCTGTCTCTCTTTCTATATATCTCTCTCTTTCTCTCTCTCTCTCTCCCTCTGTCTTTCTCTCTCTCTCTCCCTCTCTCTCTCTCTCTCTCTCTCTCTCTCTCTCTTTCTCTCTCTCTCTCCCTTTCTCTCTCTCTCTCTCTTTCTATATCTCTATTTCTCTCTCTCTCTCTCTCTCTTGCTCTCTATCTCTCTCTCTTTCTCCCTCTTCTCTCTGTCTCATTTTCTCTCAACCCCGCCAGCAACACCAGATCAACCCACAATAAGACTCCTACAGTAGTCACTGTACTTTAACCCACAGAACAAATTAAAGTCAATTTATGAGGTAACTTCACTAGAAGTTAAACATCTCTCCCTTTTAGAAAATGCCTCATAAAACCTCAAAGTAGTCTCTCCGGCTTGTCTGTATTGTCCCAAGTACTGTGCTAATGGGGCGGCAGGTAGCCTAGCAGTCGAGCCAGTAACCGAAAGGTCGCTGGTTCGAATCTCCGAGCCGGCAAGCTAGAAAAATCTGTTGTTTTGCCCTTGAGCAAGGCAGTTAACCCCCAAACCCCCTTCACCTCTCTGATTCAGAAGGGTCGGGTTAAAAGCGGAACACACATTTCGGTTGAATGCATTCAGTTGTGCGACTGAAGAAAATAAAAGAATGATGCTGGACCAAAAGGCCTCTCTGTGAGCTGCTGCAGTACTGCATACCTCCAGGGCTTATTTATTCCAGATGTGTTGAGTTGGCCTGGAATTGCCTTCCTCCTTTCCTTCCAAACCACCTCCTCACAGAAGCGCTCAACAAAAAAAACAAAAAAAACAGGCAATATCCCAAAACCATTAAAGCCTCAGTAAAAAACCATGCAGGGCCTTTGAAAAGCAGCACACATTTCAGAGTTGGTGGTAGAATGCTAAGTGTGACTAGTTTGGATACAGCCATCGCTATCTATCATTCCACCCCCTTATACAGAATTCTAAACCACATTATATATAATGATAAGGGACAGATACCACTACAGAGGTAAAAAGGGATTTGTCTACAGTGTTATAAGTCCCAGTACCCATAGCAGTTATAGGATATCCACTAGAAGACCACGCCATATGTAACAGTATAACTTTAAACCGCAAGTGACGTAACTGATTGAAACGCTATTAGCGCGTACCCGCTAACTAGCTAGCCATTTCACATCCGTTACACATAGACATGTTGTCTTGTCTAAACGTAACAATCCTCACACCTCTGAATGCCAGTCCTCTACCTGCCTGTCTCCCGTCACAGGGCGTCTTGATATACTGTCTGTCTGAGTCTCAAATAGCACCCAATACCCGATATAGTGCGTTACTTTTGACCACAGCTCTAAGGGAATAGGGTGCCATTTGAAATACACATCTGGTAGAGAGGTTTGATACAAGCTGTTCACCACAGCAGCCACACAGCTCTCGAACGAACCCAAACAGAAGGGAAGACCATTGACTCTGTCTTCGGTTGTTTTGTGGGACACATTCAGATTTCTACGTGTGTTAGATTTCTACGTTTGTTAAAATACAATTTGGATAAAGTCATAATGGTAAAGTATCCTCTTCACGGTATTAAAACGAATTAAATGAAAGCACATTCTGGAAGCATCTATATTACATACTCTTTCCACTATGCTTTCCTATAAAAAAGAG